>NW_026068105.1:1219735-1224308 GCF_014885135.2 Alexandromys fortis
TTCTTTCCGATTTGGGTGGAATATTCTATAGATGTCTGTCAAGTCCAATTGATTCATTACCTCCATTAATTCTCTTAGTTCTCTGTTAGGTTTCTGTCTGATTGACCTGTCCATTGGTGAGAGAGGAGTGTTGAAGTCTCCCACTATTAGTGTGTGCGGTTTGATGGCTGCCTTGAGTTTTAGTAATGTTTCTTTTACGTATGTGGGTGCTTTTATATTAGGGGCGTAGATATTCAGGATTGAGACTTCCTCTTGATGAATTGATCCTGTTATGAGTATAAAATGTCCCTCTCCATCTCTTCTGATTGATTTAAGTTTGAAGTCAAGTTTGTTAGAAATTAGTATGGCCACACCTGCTTGTTTCTTAGGTCCATTTGCTTGATAAGCCTTTTCCCAGCCCTTTACTCTGAGTAGGTGCCTGTCTCTGTGTTTGAGGTGTGTTTCTTGTAAACAGCAGAATGTTGGATCCTGATTTCGTATCCAATCTCTTAGCCTGTGCCTTTTTATAGGTGAGTTGAGCCCATTGACATTAAGTGATATTAATGACCAGGGGATGTTAACTCCGGTCACTTCTTTAGTAGTAGAGTTCGTGTGCGTCCCTTCTTTGAGTTGCGCTGGTGACGGGTCTCTAGATGTCTGAGTTATTGTGGTCATTGTTGGACTCCTTGGTTAGAGATTTTCCTTCTATTACTTTCTGTAAGGCTGGGTTTGTGGCTACGTATTGTTTAAATTTGTTTTTATCCTGGAAAATTTTGTTTTCTCCATTTATGGTGAATGAAAGCTTGGCTGGGTATAGTAGTCTGGGCTTGCATCCATGGTCTCTTAGTTTTTGCAGTACATCTATCCAGGACCTTCTGGCTTTCATGGTTTCCATAGAGAAGTCAGGTGTAAGTCTGATAGGTTTACCTTTGTAAGTAACTTGGCCTTTTTCCTTTGCGGCTCTTAATATTCTTTCTTTATTCTGTATGTTTTGTGTTTTGATTATTATATGGCGAGGGGATTTTTTTTGATCCAGCCTATTTGGTGTTCTGTATGCTTCTTGAACCTTCATAGGTACATCTTTCTTTAGGTTGGGAAAGTTTTCTTCTATAATTTTATTAAATATATTGTCTGGACCGTTGAGCTGCACTTCTTCTCCTTCTACTCCAATTATTCTTAGGTTTGGTCTTTTTATTGTGTCCCATATTTCCTGAATGTTTTGTGATGAGAATTTGTTGGTTTTACTGTTTTCTTTGATCAGTATGTTTATTTTATCTATGGTATCTTCAGTGTCTGATATTCTTTCTTCTATCTCTTGTATTCTGTTGGTAGTACTTGTCTCTGTAGTTCCTGAGACTTTAAAGGTATGATTAAAGTTCTTGAGACAGAAAGATTATCCTGGCTTATTTGTGTAAACTTAATGTACTAAGAAGGATCATTCTGAGAAATGGGCAGCAGAGCAGACATTGAAGAGAATGTGATCTTAAATACAGTGATAGTGAAATTCTAACACTGCTACTGGTTTTAAGATGGAGGATGAATCCATGAACCAAGGAATACAGAGGATCTCTAGATACTGAAAAGGATAAAGAAATGTATTATTTCTTAGAACCTCCAGAAGGAATTCGCCATTTTGAGACCTTAACTTTAGCTTGGTAAGACTAATTTTAGATTCCTGATTCTCAGAAGAATTAGGCAGTAAGTTTGGGTTCTTTTCAGCCACAGTGCTTGTGATTACTTTATATAGCAGCAATAGGAAATTGCCTTAGTTGGGATTTCTATTACTGTGAAGAGACACCATGACTAGGGCAACTCTTCTAAAGGAAAACATTTAATTGGGGTGGTTTGCAGTTCAGATGTTTCATTCGTTACCATCATGGTGGAGCATGCAGTATGCAGATGCTGAAGAAGTAGCTGGGAATTCCACATCTTGACCTGAAGGCAACAAGAAGTGAATTAAGACACTGAGTATGGCTTGAACATTTATGAGACCTTAAAGTCTGTCTCCACAGGGACACACTTTCTCCAACAAGGAATTATCTACTCCAACACAACCACATCTCCTAATAATGCCACTCCCTATAAGGTTATGGGGGCAATTACATTCAATATACCACATTCCATTCCAAGACCATCATAAGCTTGTAATAATATCATAATGCAAAATACATTTAGTCCAACTTCAAAAGTCCCTATAGTCTATCACAGTCTCCACAATATATAAAAGTCCAAAGGTCAAAGTTTCATTTGAGATTTACGAAATCTCTTAACTGTAATACCCTATAAAATCAAAATTAAAAAACATACCACATACTTCCAACATATAATGGCACAGGATACATTTTACCATTCTAAAACAGAGGGAAGGGAGCTCAGTGAGGAAATACTGGACCAAAGCAAGATTGACAACCAGCTAGCCAAACTTCAAATTCTGCATTTCTATATCTGCTGTCAAAATGCTCTTCAGAACTCCAACTACTTTCAGCTTTGTTGACTGTAACACACTTCTTCCTCTTAGGCTGGTTCCACTCCCTGTTAGCCGTTTTCCTTAGCAGGTATCCCATGGCTCTGACATCTCCAACATCCTGGGGTCTCCAAGGCAGTCCAGGCTTCACTTTCACAGCTTCACACAATGGCCTCTCTTGGCCTCCATTCAGGGCCTCCCCTGACATATGCCTTGCCTCAGAGGCTTTCCTTAGTCACAGGAGAATATTCCATAACCTCTTTCTTCTTCTCTTAAAGCCAGGACCACGTGGCTAAAGATGCCAAATTGTGCTGTTTACTAAGGCTGGAACATTCTCCCCCTTGTTCAATTACATCTTCACCAGCTTTCTTATATCCAGTTCCTTCACTGCTTAAGCTTAGATGTTCTTGAACTTGTTCTGTAGATCAGGCTGGCCTCAAACTCAGAGATCTGCTAGCCTTTGCCTCCCGGGTGCTGGGATTAAAGGTGTGTGTGCACCACCACACCCAGCTCTAAGTTTTCTTTCATTTCTTTTCACAAATTGGAAGCTTAGCTGGGTGGAAGCTTGCCCTGAGGTCACCACTCCTTTATTCATGTCTTAATCTGTTTAACTCTTTGAATACAGACTTTAGCTCCATTCCACTTCCTGGTGCTCCCTTTCTCCTCAAATTGAACATTTTATATTTATTCTCACTTCCTTTGCTCATTTTTATTATGCATCTTCTTTAGAGTTAACACTAACAACCACATGACAGAGTTTAAACTAGGTTGTTTTGAGATTTTCTGTCCACAGTTCAGTTCTCAATTCATTGTGCAGACTCTTCCTTGATTAATTTATTACGTATCATAATTCCCACGTGTCTGCATGTATCCACACCTGTGTCATTAACTCTCATCTCTTCTGAGAATCACTGAAACATTCATTTTTCAGATCAGCAATTCTAGCTAGTTGTTACATAGCTTAAGTCCATGCTGATCTTGTCATTCTTCCTCATTCCCCCATTTCCGTGTTCCTCAAAATTCTGCTCTTCCTTTTTGAAGAACTTAGTGCCACTGTGATCCCTCCTGTGAAAACAGAAACCTGACCCTTTACTTCTCCCTCAGTTATTTTGTCCCAAAGTTCTACTTACATTTTAAATCCCTTTCAAATATGTGCTCTCTTCATTACTTCTTACTTGACACAATGAATTTTTGTTTTTCAGAACAGAGCTCTTGCTTCAGTCCCCGCTGCTTTGAGTTTAACCTTTCTATAGTTATTCAAGCATTTATTGTACCATGAAAATTTCATCATGCCAATTCCCCACACAAAATCACTCAAAGATTCCGAATTGTGTTCACACTCCTTGGAATGTCACATGGAACTTTTTATGACCTATCCTGTGACAGCTTCATCATTGTGTCTTCATTTTACTCCATATTCAGTCTGTATTCTCAGAATATCATTACTTCATTGAAGTTATCACATTCCCTTTGGCTTTTGAGCTTGTTGGGGTTTAAGTAAAATGCTGTGGTTCCTGAGTGGCTGCAGTGGGCAGTGGGTCCCAAGAGGAGCCAGTCCCAGGCAGGGATGGCTGCAGGTCCCTGAGTGGCTGCAGTGGGCCACAAGGGGCAGTGAGTCCGAGGAAGGGAGCCACATGGTGAGTGAGAGACCTCTATGGGGCAGCCAGTCCCACAAGGAGAGACAGACAAATGGGCATGCCATGAGACTGCTGCAGGTCTCTGAAGGCAGCTGGTTCCAGGCAGGGGGCCATGCCACAGGCAAGAGACACATGGATAGCCATGCCATACAGAGTGAGATTAGATATTTCTTTCTTTTTTTTTTTTTGGATTTTCTAGTCAGGGTTTGTTGTAATATGAGTGGCGGGTCTGTGTCCCCGGCCGCCTGGCTAGCTTATGCCCCGAAATAACAACACACAAACTGTATTCATTTAAACACTGCTTGGCCCATTTCTATCTAGCCTCTTCTAGGCTAATTCTCACATATTAATTTAGCCCATTTCTAATCATCTGTGTAGTACTGTTAGGTATACTTACCGGTAAGATTCTAGCCTATGTCCATCCTGGGTCGGAGCTGCCTGGGAGAGAGAAGCCTGGTGTCTCTGCTCCAGAGAGCAGAGCTGTCCAGTCTGA
>NW_026068105.1:1225312-1271060 GCF_014885135.2 Alexandromys fortis
ACAAAATTGACCTTAAATCTCTATCAATAAAGCAAAATCTATACTAATGCAAATTATTCATACCTATATCATATCCCCCTTTAAATGTAAAAGAACATTTATAAATAATATTTGGGAATATGGGTGCAGTTATTTCTCTCCAAACTGCTTCCTGCTGAATGGGGGCGCTGTTAATCAGATATTTCAGGGTATAACCTGTGTGCTAGGTTCATCTCAGTCGTCAATTGAGTGAAGTAATTTTCTGAAGGTGTTCACTGCAACCTTTCAGGAGGGCGTGGTCTATCATACCATATTCAGATAGAAGAAATCCACAGACTCTCACCCTCTGTGAAAACAAAATAAGAAACTCCTTTCCAAAGCATCATGTCCTTAGATCCAAATTTCAAAGACAAGGCATTTTTAAAATATCTATGTTGGATTAGTTCAGCAGCATTTATAAACGAATATCTTTTGGCAGCTGTTGCTCCTTCCTCAGAATTCAAACAATTCAAACAGAGCATAA
Source organism: Alexandromys fortis (assembly GCF_014885135.2). Lineage (NCBI taxonomy): Eukaryota > Metazoa > Chordata > Mammalia > Rodentia > Cricetidae > Alexandromys > Alexandromys fortis. The sequence continues at coordinate 1,225,815 of NW_026068105.1, forward strand.
TAGCATACAGTATCAAAATTCTCTGTGTATTTTCCATTTCTGTACGGCTTTATTTTAACCTCTATTTCATTTATTTTTACTTTTATTTTATATTCTCTGTATCTTTGTCCTGGAATAACTCTGTAGACCAGGCTGTCCTTGAACTCACAGAGATCTGTTTGTCTCTGCCTTCTAGGCACTGGGATTAAAGGCGTGTGCTACCACACCTTGAAGTCACAGAGGTCAATCTCCCTCTGTCTCCCCAGTGTTGGGATTAAAGGTGTGTACTACCACACCCAACTACTCTCTTTCTTCCTTATTTTTGTTTTTTACTTTAAGAACTTTAACTTTTCATCTGTATATATTTTTAACACTGTAAATCATTTAAAAATTTTCTTTGACTTTGAATCTTTCTTTTACTGTATATGTCTCTTTTTTGACCACATGAGTCCTTAATTTAGCAAGCAATACCAGTAGGATTAAAGTCATGGCTTTGCAAGCTAGATCCAGTCCATTCCTTAGCTTTCCAGCCTCATGGCTGAGGTACTGGCTGTAGCCATGTTTACTGCCACAACTCTATGGCATTTCAAAGTCCCTGCCAGCAAGTAAATTGCAGCATTATGTCCACGGACAACACACAAGTCCTCTTTCTGTAGTCGGTCCTCCTGCCTCAAATAGTCAGAGTTTGCCCTGGCAGGATGGCCCAGAAAGCTGGCATTTTAAAACAACACAGGTTTTTTTCTTGCTGCTGAGTCAGGAAAATTTCAAAATGGAGGGCGTACCATTTTGTGCTAGCTTTGGGGCCACCAGAAAGGAGCAGCACTCTGCACTTTAATTCTAAGACTGAGCGTGCAGCACAGAAATTCTTTTCATCCAAGTTACATCCAAATCTGAAACGCAGAGCACTGCACAGTCTGAAAACACTTCTCTGTATGGTGGGAGGAATCAGCCATGCTCTCCCGCCTGCCTAAGCTTGATTCGGCCGTCTGCCCAGGTGCAGGCGGGGAGCGCTGAGCCATCAGCACAGACTCAGAGCACTCTCCTTCCGATCCCAAGTGGGAACACAAACATCCAGTCCCATAAAAGCCACTGAAATGCTTTAAAGCCAGAGTTGATGCTGGCAGCACAGTCCCAGGAAGCCATGCTTTAAAATGACGCAGCTTTTTTTCTGCTGCTGTTGCCGAATTAGGAAATCTCTCTTCAGCACGCCATCAACAAACAGCAAAAATCTGTGTTAAACTCTCTCTCCCTTATTTTTAAGCCTTCTCAGGTATTTAAGTGGATTTAGTCCATCACGTCAGGCGCCACTCTGTTGTAATATGAGCAGCAGGGCTGTGTCCCCAGCACCCTGGCTGCCTGGCTAGCTTATGCCCCGAAATAACAACACACAAACTGTATTCATTTAAACAATGCTAGCCTCTTCTCGGATAACTCTCGCACCTGGACTAGCCCATTTCTAATAAGGTATGTAGCACCCCACGGTGAGCTTACCGTGAAGATTCTAGCCTACGTCCATCAGGGGTTGGAGCTTCATCACGAGTGCCTCAGAGAGCAGAGCTATTGTGTCTACCCGGGAAAGCGGAGCATGGTGTCTCTGTCTGAGGTGTCTGCCCCAGACAGGAGAGCTATCGAGTCTGAGCTCACTTCCTCTTCCTCCCAGCATTCTGTTCTATTTACTCCTCCCACCTATGTTTTACCCTATCAGGGCCAAGCAGTTTCTTTATTGCTTAACCAATGAAATCAACAGATTGATATATGACACTCCCACATCAAGGGTTTCTCTGTAGTTTCTGGTGGTGGTGGCACATGCCTTTAATCCCAGCACTCAGGAGGTAGAGGCAGGCAGCTCTCCATGAGTTTGAGGCCAGCCTTCGCTGCAAGAGCTAGTTCCAGGACAGGCACCAAAAACTACAGAGGTTGGATATTTATTTAGTGGGTTATGGAAGGGAAGGAGAGAAGGGGGAAGAGAAGAGAGAGAAGCAGAGAGAGGCAGAGAGAGAGAGAGAGAGAGAGAGAGAGAGAGAGAGAGAGAGAGAGAAAGGACTCAGGTTGGAAGCTGAAGATCAGCTTGCCTAGGCAGATGGGGGAAGGGAGTGGACATGGTTTGTCTCTTAAAGGGACAGAGCAAATGATTACAAAGCTACTATCTCATCTTTCACAAATGTCTTTCTTCCCCTAAGTAACTGCTACTCTTCTTTTATACCCATCTTTCCTTATTACCCCCTTCCACTATTTATTATGACTCTATTTTACATGCCCTGTAGAAGCTTGTCTTTATTCTGCTTTGCTGCTTTTTAAATTGTCTTTTCATCTTCCCCTTACTAAACCATGGGCTTCTTCAGGAAAAGGATTTAGTTTATATTGGAAAGCTAAACCCTCGAATAATGAGTTTGATTTATATTATGTAATATATCAATGAAAATCAATTAAAGCATTTTATACTTACAAGCTTATATCTTATTTTATTATGTAAGTATGCACTGAAATCCTTTGAAATGAAATATAAGATTGGTGCAGAACAGTTCTATATTCTGTCAATTATATTTTAAATAAATGCTGATTGGCCAGTAGCCAGAGAAGAAGTAGAGGTGGGGCAATAAGAACAGGAAAATTCTGGGAAGAAGGAAGCTCTTTTCCCAGACCTGCCAAGACCACTGAAGAAGCAGGATGTGACCTGCACCACTGAAAATGGTACTGAGCCATGTGGCTAACATAGCTTAGAATAATGGGTTAACATAAGTTATAAGAGCTAATACAAAGCCTGAGATAATGGGCCAATCAGTTTTATAGCCTAATGTAGACTCTCTGTGTGATTTTCCTTGGGAGCTTACTGGCTGTGGGAACTGGGCAGGACACAAACCCCAACCAGCAGGCCCGCCTGTTACATACGATTGCTGTATTAATTGTCATATTTTTCTGCTTATTCTGTCTGGACTGCATTTTCACTCTTGGAATTCAGATTTTCTTAGAAATTTAAAGTCCCTTCTAAATAACTATCCTGTCTTCAGTGAACTTATCTGTTCACTACCCAGCTAGTTTCCCACAGTTATACATAATGGAGGTTATTTTTCTTTCATGAAAATGTATCAGGAATTAAAGAATTTAAGGGTTCAAAAAAACTATTATATGCCCTGTTTTCAGTGATTCTCAACTCATCTAAATCAATCTGTAAATAAATGTGTAGTAAGGAGGGCCAGACCGCTTGTTCATCCCGGCTGCCTAGCTAGCTCAGCCCCGAAATAACCACACAGAAACTGTATTAATTAAAACACTGCTTGGCCCATTAGCTCTAGCTTCTTATTAGCTAACTTTTATATTACTTTAACCCATTTATATTAATCTATATATCACCATGTGGCAGTGGCTTACCGGGTAAAATTCCCAGTGTCTGTCTCTGGCAGATCCGTGGCGTCTCTCTGACTCTTTCCTTCTCCCAGAATTCAGTTCTGTCTTCCCCACCTACCTAAGTTCTGCCCTATCAACATGCCAAGGCAGTTTGTTTATTCATTAACCAAGAAAAGCAACACACAGAGGGGACTCCCACATCATAAATGTGTCCACAGGTCCAACCCCAGAACTATAATACAGTACAATCTGTGTTGAAATAGGAGCGGCAGGGCTGCGTCCCCGGCACCCGGCCGCCCGCATGGCTGGCTTATACCCCAAAATAATTACACGGAAACTGTATTCTATTAAACACTGCCTGGCCCGGCTAGTTCCAGCTTCTTATTGGCTAGCTCTTACATATTGTTCTAACCCATTTCTAATATTCTATGTAGCCCACGAGCTGGCTTACCAGGGAGGATCTTAACCTGCGTCTGTCTGGAGCGGGAGAATCATGGCGACTCCTTACTCAGCTTCTTTCTCCCAGCATTCTGTTCTGCTTTCTCCACCTACCTAAGGGTTGGCCTATCAAATGGGCCTAGGCAGTTTCTTTATTAATAGGAAATCACTCCCACATCAAATCTGAAGTTAGTATTCCTAAAATTTTCTTCAGTAATTTCAGGCAAGCAACCTATATTTTTCTGAGACAATGTCTCTCTGTGTAATCAGTCTATGCTAGTTTCAAATTCATGAGCATCCTTCCTCAGCCTCTCATGTTCTTGGATTATATTACTTTGACATCACACCTACTTAGCAACCAGTTGTGAGTATGCTCATCCTCACAATATGATCCAGGATTGTCCCCTTATGGTTACTGATTCTCTGCATTGTAGCAGATTCTCTTTATGTAACCTTTCTAACCACTGGTAGCTCATTCAGTTAACAATACAAAGTTCACATTACAGATTCATTCTTATTGAGAAGATTGTAAGCTCAATTAGCAGTTATTGGTTACCCTCAAGATAAAACTGCCACTATTGCACCACTCGGGATATCTTCTCAGGCTAGTCATTGTTGTGGTTCATAGGCTTTATAGCTGGGTAGGACTACCAATTAGTCCTCTCCTCCAGCAGTTTGCAAATAACCTTCTGATACTATGGGAACCAGTCCAAAGGGAAAGTGATTTCAGATGAGTTTCAGATTGATTTTTTTCCATGCCCTCTGTTCAAAGTGTGTGGTGTCTTCAGCAATAGTGTCTTCCCTTCAAATTCTGGAAGGTAACCAAAGTCAGTGGTAAGAGTCCATATTGTTTTGGGAGACTCCTGTATTCCTCCTACTGTTTCCAAGTCATGACAGGGAAAATGCACCCACGAAATCTTAGTAGTATGGTTATCTGAAAAAAAAATGATGTAATGAGTTGGGCAGTGGTAGCGCATGTCTTTAATCCCAGCACTCAGGAGGCAAAGACAGGCAGATCTCTGTGATTTCGAGGCCAGCCTGGTCTACAGAGTGAGTTCCAGAACAGGCTCCAAAGCTGCACAGACAAACCTTGTCTCAAACAAAACAAAACAAAACAAAATGACATAATGTCAACACCAGTTGACTTGTCAACATGGGCAGGTGAAATTCCACAGAGTCCCAACCCTAGATTAAGAAGAGTTCTAGGTGGTCAGTGACTACTGAGAGAATCAGTTTCTTTGAGGGAGGAGCTCCTGCTTAAGTTGTCCAATTTCAAGTGTTCAACCCTGAACTCATGAGCAACGCTAAATGAACTTAGCAGAATATATATAAATTTGTGAGTGTGATGTGTAGATTCAGTTCTCATGTATGAATTTCCTTAAAATTGCCCCCAAAGCAAATCTAAACAAAACAAAACAATAAAGAGCTACAATGATGAAAGTACTTTGTAATTTCTAAAACATTAGTTGTGAGTGATACAGTAGATTGCAAGTTTGGGTAGATTTGTAGGTCACAAAGTAACTTGATGTAGGCAATGTGCCATTACATGAGAAAACCATTACATGAGAAAATATTTATTCTTTTTGAAGCAAGGTCATGCTGTGTAGATCACCATGTATTTGAGACGGCCTCAAACTCACTACCCTCCTGTTCTAGTCTTCTCAGTGCTGATACTGCAGGTCTGTGCCATCATAACTGATTCTCAAACTTTCACTTATGAAAGGCCAATTCTGAGGTCAGTGAGATGACTAGGTAAAAGCACTAACCCACAAAAGTCCATTGATCTAATTCCAACTCTATAGAGGTGGTGGGGAGACCTGACTTCTGAAAGCTGTCCTCTGACCTCTGCAAGTATGCTCCCTCTCACTCCTCACCCCCCACTCTCTCACACACAAATCATACACACTGCACAAATAATAAATAAAAGAGAAACAAATATTTCTGGAAAGTGTGTTGAGTATAGAATAGATGCAAAACTGAAAAAGAGACCAGAGGAGTTGATTATAGTTGAGTAATAAGCTAACAAATTTTAAGTAGTAAAATTGAGATGGGCTTGGTGTTTCGATATGAATAGAGTAAAAGCAGAGTGGGAGCAAAAACGGCATGTAGGTTTCTAATGTGGAGATAATAGATGATGTCAATAATTGAGGAGGTGGTATAAGAAAAAGAATAAGGATTTCATTTTGGACATGTAAACACAAGGTGCTTGTGGGAACTTCTCAGGCTTGAAATAAAAATCTGGTCAAGTATTAGCCTGAGGTGTTATCAGGAAAATAGAAACAGTGACAATGGAGGGGACTACTTAAAAGCATTTCAGCTGAAGATGGCATTCTAGTTAACGCCCCCAGTTGAGGAGATGATTGATGGGGAGAAGGTGTTACAAAGGACGAAGTAAATTATTAAGGTGTAGACGGATCTAGGAAACCACAAAATGTCATGGAAACCAAACAAAAAGGGAAAGAGAAACAGCATCAAACGACATGGAAAGCTCTTATGAAATAGAAAATCATGTTTAATGATTTGCTAAAATGCAAATAGCACAATGACTTAGTTACTTTCCTATTGCAATTACCAAGGCAACTTATATAAAAAGAATTTATTTGGGCTTGCTTATAGTTTCAGAGGGTTAGAGTTCATGACCACCATCATGGCACGGAGCACGGCAACAGGCAGGCAGGCATGGTGTCAGAGCAGTAGTTTAGAGTTTATATCCTGACTCATAGCCAGAAGACAGAGAAAGAGAGCTAACTGGGAATGGAATGAATTTTTGAAACCTTGAAGTCAACCCTCAGAGACACACATCCTCTGACAAGGCCATGCCTCTTAATTCTTCCCAAACAGCTCCACCAACTGAAGACTAAGCACTCAAAGATATGAGCCTATGCGGGCCATTATCATTTAAGCCACCACACACAACATTGTACTTATTTTTCTTGTCTCATCTAGTAGCTTCATTAAAAAGTAATCAAATTTCAAATTTGTTGAATACTGACTCCCTTTAATAAGCTTAGAATTTTTATTATGTTGACCTATATTTATTAACCAGATGCTAGACACTGTTCAAGGACATCACTAAACAAGACAGATACAATACACACAATGCAGAGCTTATCATTGAGATTTAATGTAGCACACTGCTGAGGTGTTGCAAGGAGGGTCCACTTGTTTATCCTGGCTGCCCAGCTAGCTTAGCCCCAAGATAACCACACAGAAACTCTATTAATTAAATCACTGCTTGGCCCATTAGCTCTAACTTCTTATTGGTTAACTATTACATATTAGTTTAACCCATTTCTATTAATCTATATATCACCATGAGGTTGTGGCCTACCAGTAGTCTCAGCACGTCTATCTCTGACAGTGGGTCCATGGCAATTCTCTGACTCTGCTTTCTTCCTCCCAGAATTTAGTTCTGTCTTCTCTGCCTACCTAAGTTTTGCCTTACCAGGCCAAGACAATTTCTTTATTCATTAAAGAATAACCAATACAAGCAACAGACAGAGGGGACTCCCACATCACTTAGGGGCCAGAGTCTAAATCCTGGAACCATCACCAACTCAGTTATGTGACTGAGAATAAATTACTTAGTGTTCCAGTCTTCATTTCCTCATCTACAAAATGAGTCAATTAAGAATTATTTTCAATATGTTATTATAAAGATTAAAAGGCTTAATGCATCTGAAGTGTTCAGAACAGTAACATATATATATATATAAGCTTAATAAATATTAGTTATTATTTTGGTATGTGGGGGAACTGGGGGAAATCAATAAATAAGAAAATACCATTTGGGATAGGTATAATAGAAATAATTAAAATAGCTAGATTTTAAAGCACATAAAGCAAATACTTTAGATTGGATAGTGTCATTTGAGATAATAATGTTTATGTAAAATTTTGAATAAAAAGGATCATTCATAAGGATTTTTTCTGTATTTGCTCCATATTGAACAACTTTATTCTTTGGTCCAAATCTGATCCACATTCTCATTCTGAAAGTAAAGTTTTATTGTTTATGTATTGTTACTTTTGCAGTAACAGCAGAACTGAGTAGTTGGGATAGAGATCATATGGCCCACAAAGCCTGAAATATTTCCAGCTGCCTACAACAGAAAAAGTTTTGCCTATGTCTGCTTTAGGCAGAAGGAACAGCAACTGTAGAGGCCATTAGCGTGAACCAATGTACAGTGCTCAAATAACCAAAAGAAATACTGAAATGGGTAAGAGCAATAGCAATGTGTCTGACTTCAAGTCAATGTGCATTTCTATTGTCCAGTGCCTTGCAAATCCCCCCATTATGTAGCCCTGGCTGGCCTTTAACTTGCTGTGTAGATCAGGCTAGCCTCAAACTCACAGAAATCTGCCTGCCCTTTCCTCTCATTTAATGGGATTAAAGACAGGTGCCACCAAACTTTGTCACACCTTTCCCTTGTAACAGCTGCTCATCTCTAGTCTTTTAATTTGATAGTAATACTTCCGATTTTTGTGTATTCCTAAGGATCACTGACAGTCTATCATTGATATCTGTGTGTGTGCACATTCACATGTGTTCAGATGGATATACATATCCACATGGATGCTAGAGTTACATAAACCTTAGGTGCTAGTTCTCCTTGAACCATCCACCTAAATTTTTTGAGACAAAGTCTCATTAGAACCTTTGGCTCCTAAATAGGCTAGGCTGACTGGCCAGTGAATCCCCAGGAATCCACTTGTCTCTACCTTTTTAGTACCAGGATTAGAAGCATGTGACACTTTGTTCAGATTCTGTGTACATCCAGGGATCAAATTCAAGACATTCTACTTGCATGACAAGCATCTTACCAACTGAACTCTCTCCATTGTCCTTTCATCAGTCTTTTCCAGATTGTCAGTGATGTAGAAATGAGGCTACGAGGCAATAGCATTTGAACTATGAATGTAGAGCAACACTGTTCACTCGCTGTAGGTCAGTTCATTCTTACTAGAGTGTCTTAGTTAGGGTTTCTATTGCTGTAAAGAGACACGGTGGCCAATGCAACTCTTAGAAAGGAAAATAATTGGAAGTGGCTTACAGTTCAAAGATTTAATCCATTATTATCATAGTGGGAAGCATGACAGCATGCAGGCAGACATGGTGCTGGAGAAGGAACTGAGAGATCTACATCTTGATCTGCAGCAGCAGCAGGAGACTGAGAGCCGCTATGCAGGCTGAGACCACAAAGCTGACACCCACAGTGACACCCTTCCTCCAACAAGGCCACACTTCCTAATAGTGCTACTCCCTATGGGCTAAACATTCAAACACATGAGTCTGTGAAGGTCATTTCTATTCACACCACCACATAGGTTTATATTAACAGGACACAGTGTCAAACATCACATAGGTTTGCATTAACAGGGTGCACTATCCCCCCAAATTGCCTTACTTTAAAGATTTATTTGTTTTATGTATATTGATGTTTTGTTTGCACATACATCTACAGCTCAGAAAAAAGCATCAGATCCCATAGAAGGTTGTGAGCTGCCATGTGGGCACTGGGAATTGAGCTCAGAACTTCTGGAACAACAGCCAGTGCTCTTAACCACCGAGCCATCTCTCCAGCCTGCCCCACCTCCTGTTGTCTTATTTTAAGTTTGTACCCCAATCTAATTCATTTCAAAAGAGAATCTTTTGACTAGGATTTATTTCTATGACTCTCAATTTAACATTGATCAATATCCATGATACACACACATGTATGCACACACATGCTTTGCCTGAATATCTATGACGATGCTTCCAAAACTGTATTTTGAGGATTGTAGGGCACTGTAAGATGTTGTTTTACTGTGGTGTTAGAGATGGAATCCAGTGCCTTACACATGTTAAACAAGCATTCTAGTGTGAGCTACATTCCCACCCCACTGTGAGATGTTAATAAGTGGATAGACCATAAATGTTTCATGGTCAAACATGTTGGGGGAAATGTTAAACAAAGTACAAATAGATTTTATTTCTGGAAGAACTTCTTAGAGTCTTAATATGCTAATGTGTACTGTGAGTCTCTAAGAGAGTCTGTAGCATTTTCTACACATCTTTGATCAAATCCCCTTTTCTCATAATAGCAGTTAATATCTTAAGGGACACTAAAGTTTATAGAGCGAGTTTAAGAATTAGAATATAGACAGCTGAGGCTCTGGGTCATGTGTCTGGCTTCCCATCATGGGTCTATTCTGACTGTACTAGTTCTGTCAAGAGAGCTTCTCCAAATTCTCATTATGTATTGCAGGTTGGGGTAAATCTAGGTCAGGTTGCAAGGGTCATTTCTGGACCATACTCTTCTACCAGTTTACCTATATTATTTGGTGAATATTAGTATTTACTGTGATCCGGGTGCTGTTTGATGTGTTAGAGATACACCAGGCAAAACTCTCAGTCTCGTGGGATGCATATTTGTGTTTATGCGTGGGTATGTGAGTGCACAAAATAAACACATGTGACTTTTTTTATTTGATGATAGTGTCCAAAAGAAAAGGACTGCCATACAATATTAGAGGATGATGAAGATAAAGAGAAGGGGCTACTTTAGATAGAGTGGTCAGAAAGGATTATCTGGTTAGGTGCTATGTAATCTGAGAGAAAACTTTGGACAGCCATGCGGAGAGTGGAGGGAGAAACCCTGCAGAAGATGGAGTTCTTGCGGGGGGCGGTGTAAGGGCAGTGGATAGTTCCAGGGCTGTCAGAAGGCCAGTGTGCTTAGACTGTCATGAGCAAGGATGAGTGCTGGATAAGAGAACTGCTGTTATTAGCCAGGGTTCTATAGAGTCACAGAATTTATGGAACGAATTTCTTTATCTCCCCACCTCTTTCTTTCTTTCTTTCTTTCTTTCTTTCTTTCTTTCTTTCTTTCTTTCTTTCTTTCTTTCTTTCTTTCTTTCCTTCCTTCCTTTCCTTCCTTCCTTCCTTCCTTCCTTCCTTCCTTCCTTCCTTCTTTCTTTCTTTCTTTCTTTCTTTCTTTCTTTCTTTCTTTCCTTCTTCCTATCATCTATCTATCTATCCATCTATCTGTATGTATGTATATATGTATGCATACATGGAAATTTATTGAAATGGTTTACAGATTGCAGTCCAACAACGACTAGCTGTAAATGTAAAGTCCAAGAATCTATAGATGCTCAGTCCCATAAGATTAGGTGTCTCAGTTGGTCTTCTGTATATGCTGGAAGCCCAAAGAAGTAGGATCCAATCCAGTGAAGGAACAGATGTGCTGACTAGGCAAGGGCAAGTAGGTGAAGGACAAACAACCTCTTCCTTCCTCCGCATCCTTATACAGGCTAACAACAGAAGGTATGACCCAGATGAAAGGTGTGCCTTCTCACCTCAAGGTCTGGATTAAAGAAGTATGTCATCCTGCCTCAAGATCCAGATCAAAGGCCTGTTGTCTTCCTGCCTCAAGATCCGGATCACAAGATTGTAATTCATCCCAGACATAGTCAAGTTGATAACCCAAGAGTCGCCATCACAGCAGCTAGTGCCAGGTCTTGCATAGCTTCTGCAATTTGAATTTTTTTAATGACAATGAGAAGAGACTGAAGAGTTTTAGTCGGGGAATGAGGCTTTAAACGATCAGATTTCCATCTTGAAAGGATCACTGGCCAGGGTGATTAATATAAGGAGAAGTGAGAAAATGGAAATCTGACTCAATTCTAAGTTACATGTTGGGCACTGGGGCGTGGAAAGTGTCAAGGATGACAACTCCCGTCTGATTTAAAATAGTTGGATGGTGCCACTAAATGAAATGAGGAGGGGTAGAAAGTAAGAGTTCATTTTTGGTCACACTGACTGTTAGCATTGCCTATGAGGCAGCCAGGTGGAGATGCAAAATTCTCAGAAGAATATGCAAGCTTGGGCCCAAGGGAGAGATATGAACTGAAGATACAACTGGCATCCATCAGTATATGGATCCCACTGGAAATCATAGGACTAGGGGATGTCCCATAGGAGTGAGTATTTATGGAAAGGGGAGTCAAGGCCTGAGCTCTGGGGTATACAGGCTTCAGAAGCAATAAAACAGCAGAAAGAAACAACAGAACCCAAGGAACAGATAGTGAGATGTTAGGAAAACCAGGAAAGGTGTGATGCTATAGAAGCCAGCTAGTAAGTAACTGACAATGCCGATTGGGAAGTCCTGGCCAGCAGTAAGGGTTAGGCTTGGACCCGATTGCACATTAACACTCCGGGAACAATGCAATGCAGATAGCAAACACACACGTTTATTACAGCCGTTCAGAAGAGATAAAACTGATGAAAGCAGTAGCAGAGTATAAATAAAATAATACAACGCGCCAGGCGCATGCTAGTTCTCCACATCAGGAACATTTGAACCACGCTCTTGTAAGCAGCCTGTGGAGTCCATTCCCCACTAGAGCTTTAGAACAGTGTCCTATTGACGAGACTGTGCCAAAAGTGCTTTTCTTCCCACCATCCTGTTAAGAACTGCTCGGCTAGAAAAGCCTTTGGTCAACCTCTGGATTTCAAACAAGTAGCTGCTTCTTTTGAGAGCAGTATAAGGTCTCCTTCTGCAGAAGCAATGATGCTCTTGTACAACAAAATCACCCTTCTATGATTTTTTTCCCTTCTGGAACAGACTGGCCTCTGTGCTGGTCTCCGAAGAAAGTATCTGGAGCCACTCCCTCCCCCTTACATTCTCAGCTGGAAAAAAATAGCCCATGAGCTGTCCCTTTCATACTGTGGGCCTGTGGTGTGGTAAGTCTGCTTCAGATTAATTCAATTAAACACCTCCGGCTGCATCTGTTAGACACCCTTTTTTATGGGCCAGATTTATTTTAATAGGATCAACATATGTTATATACAAAGGTAACTATTAAATAATTATAAACAAATAATTGCATCACACTCCAAGCCAGTTTTGCATCTCCTGCCAGATACAAAACATTTACTTTAATAAATTTACAGTGAGCAATTTGCATAAAACCGTTGAAAGTGGGGATATTTTCAAAGCAGCTGCTTATGTGATATGATTAAGCGAAATCTTCCCATCCCCCATTCCCACCCACACAAGCCATTAGTCATTCCTTTGAATTAATACATTGAAGGCCTCTGTTAAAATTAAAATATTATCTCCTAATAGAGAGACAAATGAAGCTATTAACATTTAGCTTGAGTTAGTTGATTGAATTCCTTAATCACTTAGCAAGGTCTTTTGTGAAAGGGACCCAGCAGCTGTTAAGTTTTGAGGAGGGAAAGGAAAGGTCCAGAACATTCCCTTGGGAGGAAAGACAGGGTTAGGGAGTTCTGTACAGAGCTCTGGGAAGTTGGGGGCGCTTTCTGAAGCACTGGAATCTCAGGTGCCAGGGAGATGGCTAAAATACAAAGGATAGGATCATTTCTAAAGGGTGAGAAAAGCCATTAAAAGCAAATCTCCTTTGCTGTCGGTTCTGCCAAGAGTGGGCTAGCTTTGTGCAGGTAGACCCCTAATGTAAGTGGCCATTTCTTTACATTTTAGAAAAGTCTCCATTGTTCTGTGGGGATCTTATCAAGAGAGACTGAAGAACAATTCACAGGGCTCAACAGATTTCTCTCTTCAATTTGTGACTCAACATTTTTTTTGGTAGATATACTTTTTTGGTTTTGTTTTAAACGATCAAAGAACATTCTCTTTTGGGGGGGGATATTGGAGACAGCGTTTCTTTGTAATTGTTCTGCTTTCCTGGAATTCACTCTGTAGAAGAAGTTGCCTTAAATTCAGAGATCTGCCTTCCTCAGCCTCCTGAGTGCTGGGATTAAAGGTGTGTGCCACTATGCTTGGCTCAAAACAGATTCTTAATGCAGGGTATCCAGTTATCAAAAGATTTCCAGAAATACTAGCGTTAGTTTTAGGGTCACTTTGTATACAAGGCATTACTCAGCTCGTCTACACATGTGCGGACACACACGTTTTGTTTACACAAACGCGATGATCTATACTTGTTCAGTATACTTCTTTATTTTCACTTGTTTTCTGTGGTACAATATACATCACGTGCAATTTTTCCTCTTTACTTTTTAGTGCACAATTAGTTGCATTAAGTACTTTCATGAAACAAATTATTTCTAGGAAAATTTCCAAACTCCCAGACAGAAAGCATGTATGCTTTAACCAACTCCTCATTCCCTCCTGCCCCCCACCCTTGTGTAACTTTCATTCTGCTTTCTATCTCTATGATCTTCACTCTTTCCAATTGTTTCTAAAATGTCAATTAAAAAGCTCGAGAAAGACGAAACAGCACATACAGTACTGGATGCTTCCCTGTCATGGTTTGGGTCTGAAACATCCCACACAAAGCTTATGCATTGAAGGCTTTGTCCCCACTGGATCAATCTATGTTCAGAGACGGGCCTTTGGGAATTAACTGGATCATGGCGGCTTTACCCTCTCCCCCCCCCCCATCGATGGATTTGTCCATTGATGCATGTGTGGTTTAAAGGACTATTGGGAGATGGCAGAAACTAGGATGTGGGACCTGGTTCTAGGAAGTAGGCCCTTGGGTGTGTGCCCACTGGGACTTCCTACCCTCCTTTTCCTCCCTCTCTCTCCTTGTTCCTTCCTACTTAACTTCATCCTATAGTTGCTACCATAATGTTCTGCTTCCCTGTAGGCTCCCAAACAGTAGGGCCGGTGACTAGGGACTGAAAATTCTGAAATCATAATCCAAAACAAAGCTTTCCTCCTAAATTGTTTCTCAGATTTTCATCACAGTGACCAAAAGCTGATTGACACTTTTTCCTTCCTCTGGCTGACCTTTAGGTAAGCAATACAATCAGTTTCTGGGGCATCTCTACAGAGAACACATACACATATACAAAATGCCTCCTTCCTTTTCTTGCTACTAGTAGCATAGCACACCCAGTTTTGGACTTACCTTTTTTTTTACCAACAGCCTAGGCCTCTCAGCAGGCAGACTGACTCCAGACAAATGTATATAGAGATCTATACACACCAAATTGCATATATTTTAACATTTATGTTGTGTATTTGCCCACCCTGTTATGCCAGAATCAGCAGATTTCTGACTCATTAACTTAAAAAAAATCAACTGTTTCCTTGTGTCAAAAGTCCCATGGCATGGAATGTACCCATCTGACCATTTTGCAGGATACAGTAATACTATTGACTTTACACAACAAATCTTTAGAACTGCCCTCATCACTTTCTTTTGCATTTTTTTTCTGATGGATAGTCATGTTGACCATCTTATTATCTGCTATTCTTTCCCTTTTTGAGAAATACCCATCCCACTTATCCTTCGCCCATTTTAAAACACAGGACTTCTTTATATGTTTGAGATAATAAGTCCTTATTATATACCGGCTTCAAATATTTTCTACCCTTCCCACCTGTGTTGATTGTGTATTCTGCTGTGTAGGCGTTGGGTGCTACGCAGTCTCATTTGTCATTTGCTTTTGTTGTCTGTGCTTTGGGTATGACACATTGGCTTTTACATCTCTCAGTGCTGTCCTTCCCTTAAGGTGGCATGGTTGGGTTTTTCCTTTCCTTTCCACCCCAGAGTTCTCTAGCACACCGTGTAACAGCGCTGTTGGCTGACTGCTATTGGTTCATTGAGGGGACACACCCAGCTACCTTCATTTTTTTTTTTTTTCTGGATTTGTTCCCAAGCACAGTAATAGAAGGCTCTTGTGAGAAGGGCTGTTTTCTTATTGCTTTCCCCGTCTCTCTTTTTGAGTGGAGCTCAAAACACTATCTCCCGGAGGCGCTTCCTTCTTTCAACCACCTGAAGTGGGGCTGTGGTCTTTGAGCCAATGGTAGGTCAATAGGCAGGCTGACTCCAGACCAATGGGAGGCTCCTGGGTTCCAAATGGAACAATCGTACTAGGGACGTTGAATTCCCAGATGGCTAGCATCTACCTCGTTGACCTCTTGCTAATGACTGACTGTCTAGTCTTGTTGGTCAAGGATCTGAAGGTGCAAAAGAAACCTTGCCCCCCCCATACGCTTTTAGTAGCTTTAATCCACTCGAACAACTTGTGCCCAAGGCCAATAGAACATAGCCATTCTCCCTTTGTAAAAAAGTAAAAAGGGGTTGGGTTTCCTTCAATTGTCTGCTCTTCTCCTCCACTATTTTTGCTTTACTCTCTAGTTAACTTTGCATCGAGCAGCTTCACCAGTAGGACCTGTGCGGAAGATCCAGGCAGACTCTTCTCATTGGCGGCGCAAAGGCCTTTTCCTTGCTCTAATCAGGGGGTTTGTGGAGGTAGTGGGTGGTAGGTGGAAGAAGAGTTTGGCCATAATCTTCCCCTGCACTTCACACACACAGTACCCACTTGCGGTCTCTCTCTCTCTCTCTCTCTCTCTCTCTCTCTCTCTCTCTCTCTCTCTCTCCCTCTCTCTCCCCCCCACCCACACACACACACACACACACACACACACACACACACACACGCCTGCTCAGGCCCCTTTTCTCTGTGTCTTCCATCAAGATGACAGGGCGCTGGAGAAAAGGCTGCTGGAATCAGCTGGTAGGTACAGTAGTAATCTGAACCCCACCCACCCTCTGCCTTTGCTTGCTCAGGTTTCTCCGGTCACTCCTGCCAGGGGAGAAAACATGTAAGCGCGCCTCCAGAGGAGGGGCTCGGGGAGCTGGGAGTGGCGGGGGCGGCGGAAGGTGAGCCTAGAAAGGTGGCCCAGCGCCCCTTCTGCACGGGCCCCTCCCAGTGCTCCCCTGGGGTGTCAGCTTCGGCTCCACTTGCCCCCACTCCACCCTCCTTTCGAAGGGATTGCCCTTTTTTTTTCCTCTGCGGCGGCGGAAATGACAGTGTGGTGCTGCGGTGGTGTCATGGTGCTGCCTCTGGACTGAGAGGCAAAAACTCTTAAGTTTCGCCCGGGAGACCCAAACGCGGGAACGTCGCGGTCTCCGTGCTGTCCCCTGTGGGGCGCGCGGGCTGGCGGATCCCGGCTGCTGCGCGGCGGCAGCGGCGGCGGCCGCAGCGGCGAAGGCGGGCGGCGGCCTAGAGTGGTGGTGGCGGCGGCGGCAGCGACAGCGGCCCGGGAGCTCGCGCGGGAGCCCCAGCCAGCTTGCTGAGGAGGCCGGCGAGCGCCCGGCGCTCCCAGGAGCACAGAGGAGATGGCTGGCACCCGGGAACAATATGGGTAAAACGTGTCCCCTCGCCGCGGCCCGGGGGGAGAGGGGGGGTCGAGTGTCGCCACCCGCGCAGGGCTTGGGCCCCCGGCTCCGGCTGCTCTTCAGGTGCCGCCGGGGCCGGCGCTGGCCGAGGACACCCGGGATCGGCGGGAAGGGGGGTTGGTTGGGGAGTGGGGGGAGACGGGCAGACGGGATCCGCAAGGCTCCCGGCGGCAGTAGCGGGGGCCCGGGGTGTATGTCACACTGTGGTGACCCGGGTTCCTGCCACTGCCCTCGTGGGAAGGAGTTTGCACTCCTAGATCCCAGGCGGGGGAACGGCCCGGGGCCTCCCGCTTGGCCAGGCCGAGCCGGGAGAAAGCAGTGGAGCGGCTCTCCTGGCGCCCAGGCGTAAGTCTGGGAAAGGGCGCAGCCGCCTTCCCACGCTCCCGCAATCCACGGCGTCCTCGGCCCGGGCGGCGCCCTTAGGTCGGCGGTTTGCTCAGCGGTGCTGGCGCAGCAGCCTGGGATGCTGCTTGTGGACACCCAGCCGGCGGGAGCCCGGGAGAAACTTAATCCCCCTTTTCGCTGGGGGAAGCGATCTTCAAGTCTCTGACTGGGTGGTTCCTTCTTTTTGGCCTAGCTGTGAAAGCAGCGCCGTGGGGGAGAGGGAAAACTTGAGTGTGTCCACAGGACACGCTGCTGCTGAAGCAGGGACATGAGAGGCTTTCCCATTTCGGGCTCGGAAGAATTAAGTAGCTAGCGGCAGAGCAGATTTACTCTAACATTTCTGGTGATGAGCTGGCTTAGGTTATTTCGCACTTCACGTGCCGCACGTTATTTATTTATTTTGGAGGCATTTCTATTTCGAGCAAGAAATTAGGGTCCTGAGACGCTCGGACTCCTCACTTTTCACACTCTTCCGCACTCCTTCGGCAATGTCACTGTTATGCCTCTTCTTTCTGTTACCCTCACAACATTTGCCTTCCAGCTCTCTCCCCAGAGTCCCTGCACTCCCAGCTTTTCGCTAGCAACCTGTGCACATCCAGCAACACAGCTTCTTGCTTTTTGAATCACTTTGCTTTTTTGAATATTTTGGAGGGTGGGGCTGGTGAATGGCAGTTGTGTGTCTCTGAGAGGGAGGATTTATGAAGGAAAACACTGGGGACTATAATAATAGACAACTGTTGTGCATGGATTAATTAATCTGATTCTCAAATTGGACCACAAGGGCTGACAATCCCATTCTACTTCCTCTCCGAAATCGAATCAGTTCTCTGACAATATTAAAATAGGAGATGGGGCTGCCAAATTTGAGAGTTCATATTCCTCACTTCTGCTTATGAAGCTTTTGCTATACCTGGATTACTCCCCCCCCCCGCCCCCAACACACACCTTTTTATCTCCTCCCCAGTCACCACTGCCCTGAGGGGAAAATCAGTCTTTGCTATTTTCGTATATTCCTGCTCAATCAATTAACTTAATACAGATTCATAATGTGAATTAAATTTCTCTTGATTGTTCCTTACAAAACTCGATTCATGTGGTTGAAGCACAAGTCTTGGAGCCAAGAAGATGAGAGAGCCCATTGCAAACGCGGTGCTGCATTGGCTTTACGGCCTTTGGACATTTGTGTGCCCTTTCTTTCACAGCTGCTGCACTTGCAGAAAAGGCATAATATTATGTACTGGGTATTATGAGCATTGGCTTGGCCCTTTGAAGATAAAAGGATTCTATAAACCTCAGCATTATACTTTTCAATGAAAGCACTTCATTTATCCTTTATTGGGCTACTGGGTTGACTGGGTATAAATGGGAACACCAATTTACAGAAACCTTAATTTGCCATTATTAGTCCCCTTGGGATTCAAATTATCATTGTAGTTTGGGCCTTAAGTCAATTTGTTTCACCAAATGTGTGTGCAGCTGAATGGAACATAGACAATTAGGCATAGAAAGTAATGGTGATGATTTTCAGTCGAGTCATAAATCATATTGGCTGCACTCTAACCTAACAATCTGAGTCAGGCTCATTTGAATACACAGCCTCACCCATTTTTAGCCAACATGGGGGGTAGTTAGTTAATGCCCAATAAAAAGTGGCACAGATAGTTTTAGGTCTGGCTGTACAAACATGATTAGCACCTTGCAGCAATGAGTCAATATTTTTAAAAGCACCTTTACTGCACGGAGGCCTCTGCTGGCTGTGTTGAAGCCCCAGACTTGACCCAGTAGTTTGGGCTTATATTTGTCCTATGCTTAACTCTTCTTCCAGCTCCATAGCTAGGACCGGGTGGAGGAAAGTGGTGTAGAGAGTAGGAAGAGCCATGGAGGGCTCTTGCTTCTATTTCCTTTCCTGACTACTAGGATTCCTACCTAGCATGTTGTACCTTGCAAGACCACTTCTGGGAGGCACTGTTGCAAATAGGAGTGACATGGTTGCTTCACAAACAGATCATCTGAACAGTGCAAATTGACTTAGATAAAATTGGTTTGGTTAATCCTTCCTCTAAGAACAAGGCAACTTGCTCCAACTTGTAGATCTTAAAATAGTGTCAGTGGAGTCTCATAATTGCGTCCAACTAGTGTTCTGAGTGGTGAACCTTTCCATTCCCTCCTCCCCTAAAATCTGCTGACACCACAAAAATTGAGACGGAAACTCCAGAAGATTGGTGTGTGTGTGTGTGTGTGTGTGTGTGTGTGTGTGTGTGTTTGATCAATTAGCAAACATCATTGGCTTGGTGAAGAGGAAAGAATACTGGTTTGGTTGTTAGATCCCTTAGAACTGAAATCTCTCTTTCTAAACAGGAAGGTAGAACCCTGAAAGGCAAAGACAGGGATGAGATACAAAATTATATCTCAGATGGCTGTTTTTAGAGATAGCTGTCTTTGTGTGTTCATCATTCAATCTTTATAGATCTTGCTAAATTTCTAGATGTTAACCATGGGACTCAGCTGCTAGAAGAGGCTTGAGGGTGCTCCAACTCCATTTAATGTTGAGTTTTCATTCAGCCTTTTGTACAAAAGAAAGCTTTGCGTCCATGAAGTGCCTTCTTAAGCCGAATGTCCTGATTTGAAGCAGTGTATCATCAAAAATATGAGGTGTAACATGTCCTAATGGATATAATACAGTTCAAGAGGTTTGAAAGATAGCTCCTTAAATTGTGACATTTATTTATTTGTGCGCATGTGTGTGCATATGAACATGCATGTGTGCCATAGCATCCGTGTGGATGTTAGAGGAAAACTTGTGGAAATAAGCTCCTACTTTTCACCACATGGGTTCTGCAGATCAAACTCAGGTCGTCAGTCTCGGTGGCCAGCAATCTTACTTTCTGAGCCATCTCACTCGTCCTAAATATGGTCACTTTTTGAAATTTTGGGACAAAGTCCGCATTGTGCTAAGTGTCTCTATTTCTGGATCCTTAGCAAACACTGTGTTCATCACTGAGTAGTACACAGAGGACGGTAGAAAAGCGCTTCTCTGTGTGTTGAGTCATAGCGTCAAGTGAGAAGTTCAGATGAGTGGAGGCGGGAGAAGAAAATCCTCCTTTATTACTACCCTGTGTAGACTGCTAGTCCCTCTTACCCTCTCTCCTCTCCTCTAAGGGTTAGTATATGCGTCTCTATCCATTTTCAATTACTAAAACTCTGCCGAAAGTTGTCTGTGGGCTGAAGAGGTTCCTGTTCTGCGGCTTTTTCTGTCTGCTGCTTTTTTTCATCTTTTTATTCTTCATGACCGTAATCACATAACATTTTTGGCAGTCAAACTTTCAGGTTCTGTATTTCCCCCTAGAAAGCCTATAAAGTGATGAGGCTACGAGATGGCATAAGATGCTTCAAGTAAACATGGCCGAGGGATTCTGGGGAAAAAAGGTGACAACATCCCACCATCACTTGGTCCATGTGAGGTTTGCCCAAATAGAATATACACTATGATGTTGGTTCAGCATAAATGGGTTAGAAAAGTGTGGGTTCTTGTCCCTCTACAGCACTCTGGTTGCCTGACCTTGGACTTTGTATCAGCCTCTTTCTGCAGGTCAGAGTTCTCTAGTTGATGATGAATAGTATCCTCTGACTCTGGATCATCCTCTTACAGAGACCAGATGATCTGATAACAAACACATTATATAATGAAAACTCTTCCTGAAATCTAAAATCCCAATATTTGCAATTTGCTCTGATAAGAACATAATGTGTAGGCATGGAAGACAATGTTAATTTAGGAAAGAAAAATGTGTAGTGTGTGTGTGTATACAGTCCAGAGATAGAAAAATGGTTTCTAGTCCAGAATCCTCTATCACTTTGTCTATGGCCTTTTGTTCAGTGTTGCTAGGATCCATGTGGTTCCCCGGAGAGTAGAAGCTTGATTTAAAATAGGCCTCTGTTTTCTGTCCCTTGTTACTGATCAGAACTTGGAGTCATCGAAGCCTAACATTCAATAGAATGCCCTACATACATACATTACAAGTTTTATTATGTAAAAATAACTGTCCATCCTGGTAGACCACTAAATACTTTAAAAATCACTGAGTATTTAAAATATATCATTGAAAAAGCAAGGATTGGAAACTCAGCCTTAAGATGGATAAAAATCTGTACTGATAGCATAAGTAAAGATGTTTGTTATTCATTTGTTCCCCAACCTTATAACTTTGCCAGTGTAATCTGTATTAAGATAATGGTGTTATGAATCATACTTACAATTCTTGTTAAACATAGGTTACCTCAGCAAATCCATTTTTGGTTACTTCAATTAATCATTTTTAAAATAATATTTTTATTTCTCGAAATTTTTATATTTATACAATATATTTTGATCATACTTGGATTAATCTTTTGTACTTACAGCAGACTTAGGATTTTTGGTTTTGCTAGTTTGCTATTCGTTTTAATGATTACTACATTAAACAAAATATACAAAGTGTTAGATTTAGGAGCTAATTATTGGAAGGCAGTAGCATTAAATTCATGTACTATAAAATGCTAATTAGGCTTTGATACCTATTAGGCAGAAACTGGATCAGGTCTCTGTATCAGTCAATAATTAACCTCCAGTTCTGAGTTCTCTCAGTGTGGGAAGGAAGCCTAAAAGAAAACAGTAGAGATAATTTTTCCCTCAGGAGGACCCTAGCCTAAATGTGAAGACATATGAGCATCACAAACACTACAGATAAACCCATGATTTTCCTGGGATTTTATGAGAAGTGTAATTGTCCTCTATCATGTCAATTATGTGTTTGGGATGACTTTCCAAAGGTTATTAGCTTGTAAAACAGTGTTCTGGGTGTATCACGTGTGAATGTGTAATGCAAATAAATGTAATTTAAAAACAGGTTAATTTATTTTATCCTCATTGGATCATCACAAGAGCCTATGCTATGCATATGGAAGATGCTCTTAATTAAAGTGGTAAAGAAACTATGGTCTAAAGAATTTGAATGTTTTACATAGCAACACTAAGCTAGTACTGTTTAGATATAAGACCTTAAGAAGACTCTATTATAAGAATGAAATAATGGTTTTTAAAGCTATAAAACTACTATATAAAGATGGGATTATTCTTATAATTAATTATGGTCATTGACAACCTACCCAATATCCATTTTGTCTTCTATTTGAGTCCTTGTCATATAAAATATAGAAAATTCTATATACTGACTATTTTTATGTTAGAATTTTTTTGACAGTTGCTTTCTAACCCAGACTGGCTTTTAAATCATTATATAGATTAGGCTGTCCTTGAACTAACTTGGGATCCTCTTGCTTCAGCTTCCCAAGTGCTGGAATTATAGCCATGTACCAACATGGGGGGGCCAAATTATCTTTTCTGAACTTGAATGAGTTATTCACTAATCATAAAGTTCTTATATTTGGTTGTTTTCTTTTTCAGTTCCAGAAGATGTTTTCATTAGTTGATATTTACAAGGGATTACCCCCACCTTTACTTGTTCACTGAAACATTCATTCTGTCTTCCTTGAGGTACAGCACAGGGTAAATACATCTACTATACTTCACATTCGCTTAGTCAAGGGACAGTCATACACCTTGTCTGTCTTTAGTTCCTTCTTATCCTGTTTAGTTACTCTTGTAAATAAAATTCATGGTTTTAGGAGCTAGTTTATAGCACCCAGACATCCTTTTGCATGATGATAAATAGAAAGAACTCTATAATAACTGGATCTAGCTCTATAATAAATGTGATCTAGAAAGCATTGAAAGGATCATCTGGTGATTCTAGTTCAACCTGAACAGCAGTTTGCCCTTGAAGAAACAGACTAAGCTTGGACTTATTTGTTTGTCCTCCGGGGTATTTTCAGGAATATCTCATGGGTAGTTAATGCTAATATCCTGAAAGGTTAAAGCTAATATCCCAAAGGATAGTTTTTGCATTACTACTTTTGAAAAATAAATCTCTATCTCGCTTTTTTTCAATCTACAGCCCAGAGGTGAGGCTTGGTTTCACATTTATGGCTTTTCTAGGAAGAAAGGTAGCTTCTAGTTCCTCAGGGAGAGAGAGAGAACTCAGGGCCTTACCCTGAAGATCTAAAAGATGACAGCTACCTAGGATATTAGTTGTGAGGATAAGTAGGTATTTAGGTATGTTCAAACAGCATTGGAAATAATAGAATTCTGTCAAGTGCTGATCATAGCTGCTTGATCATAACCCTTGATCAGAGCTAACTAATGCTAGATTTGGAGGGCAATACTTGAATAAATTTTTCATCTTGTAAGTGTAAAATGTGTTATGTTTTGAATTCTTAATCACTTTAATTGAAGCATTTTCTCTTCCCTATTAGGTAGGAGTTATGGAGAATGACTGTAATTTTAGCACTTGGAAGGCTGAGGCAAGAGGATTGTTTTGAGCTTAACTTAGGCTCAAAACATTGAGACCCTATCTCAACAGGAAGAGAGAGGGGAGGGAGAGAGAGAGAGGCAAGCCCTTTTTGTGTTTCTCTTCAGGCACAGAGCTTTGTCATACCTTACCACTAAGTTTACTTTTGTTAGTAACCCATCCTTCCCCTTTCTTCTTTCTATTTCTTAACAAATCTCAAACTGAAGAGGATAGAAAGTGAAGGTAAACTATGCAGGAACAATTTTCTAGCCGAGAGCCGAAAACCATGTACATTTGTCTATATCCCAGTAACTAAATCATTCGGAAGGGAACTCTAGGTTGTAAGTATATGGATATTTATTTCTTAACATGTCAATTGATTCTACCATTTCATGTATTTCATGAGTACATTTTATGAGCAGCAATTGTGTTTTCTGGGGAAAGCTTTATGATTACGCATCGTTGGGTCCTACTCTATCAGATTCACATGGTGTTGTCTTTAGCACCTTCTAATTCCAAACAAATTAGTGATTCAAAAACTTCCTGAAATTTCTACTCTTTCTCATTGTTTTGTTTTTGTTGTAGACCTTCCTCCACTAAAAGTATTTTGTGATGTAGGTAGGAATTACGTACTTTTAGTGACCATTTCAATATTTTTAAGTGAATAAGAACTAAGGCTCAAGAATTTTCTGACACTTGTTGGAGATTGTAGATGTCTCAGAGTTATTGCCGGCTCTAGACAGGGACTCATTAACCTAGGAAAACAACTTAAAGAAGGGTGGTGGTGCAGACCTGTAGTTCCACCACTAAACAGGTAAAACAGGAGAATCAGGAGCTCAACGTTACCATTAGCTACATAGTGAGTTCAAAGCCTCCTGAGATACATGAGACCCTATCTGAAAAAAATAGAAGCAATCCACCCAGTAGAGTTATGGGTACTACATAAGCACACAATTTACAATATTTTAATACTTTATAGTACGTAGCTATATAATTTGCTGAGTTTGACTATCTCTTTAAAAACTGAGATATGGTTCACATACCGTAATCATCACCATTTTAAAGTATGCAGCCTAATGGTTTCAAATATAGTTAAAAAAAAAAAGACAAACAAACTTGTGTAGCCATCCCGTTATCTAGCTCCAGACCACTGTTAAAATCTCAGAAAGTCCATACATATTCGTAGTCACACCCACTCCCTCCCTCCTCTAGGCCTTGATTGCTATTATGTTTTCTATTGCTATGCGTTTCCCTATTCTAGGTATTTCATATAAAGGGAATCACACAATATACTACATTTCTGTATTGGCTTCTTTTATTTGGAAGTATATTTTAAAGTAGTATCCATATTGCAGTATCCATCAATATTCCATTTGTTTTTGTAGCCAAATAAAATTCTGTATTATGAATAAACCATGTTTTGATCATTCATGGTGACTCTGAATATTGCTGCTGTGAACTTTGGTGTGTATGAGCTTTTGAATGAACACGTTTTTTTATTTTATTCAGTACATACCTAGGAGTGGAATTGCTTGATCAGATTTACATTTAACTCCAGAGGAAATGCCAAACTATTTCCCAAAGCAGCTGCACCATTTTACATTCGTGCCAACAATATATATGAGCGTTTCAATTTCTTCACATCCTGGCAGACACTCGCTGCTTTCCCTTTTGTTTGTTTGCTTTGTATTATTACAGCTATTCTAGTGTGTTTGTTTGTTTTGCATTTCCCTAATGGCTAATGATGTTGGGTATCTTTTCATGTGTTTTCTGCCTATTTGTTTATCTTCTTTGGAAGATCCTTTGCCTTTTCATTCTGCTGGTGGTGGTGTTTATAGCCCTAAAGTATTAAATTTGGATGAAGTAGCATTTATTTGTACTGGTTGTTTGTGCTTTTGCTGTGATCTAAAAAATCATGTTGTTTAATCTAAGTCATCTCAGATTTACAGGAATCTTTTCTTCAAAGGCATTTATTTACTCTTTTGATTCTTATACTTAGATGATAGATTCATCTTCATTTATTCATCTTGTAGACTGAGGTTTTTTTGTAGCCCAAGATCTCAACTATGTAGTCCCGAGTGGCCTTGAACTCACTATGATCCTCTCCTCTCACCTCCCAAGGGCTGGGGTTACAGGCACATACCACCATGCCTAGTTTGAATTATTGTTGTATGTTGTAAAGTAGGTTTCTAACTTCATTTCTTGTGCATGTGGAGATGAAGTTATCCCAGAACTATTTGTTGGGATTTTTCTTTCTTTGCTGAATTACCCTGGAACCTTTGTCGATTGGCTGTAAATATACAGGCTTATTTCTAGAGGTTTTTATTTTCCTAAGTTTGAACATTTGCTGTGTGATTTGCAAGCAAGTATG
Organism: Alexandromys fortis; assembly: GCF_014885135.2. Lineage (NCBI taxonomy): Eukaryota > Metazoa > Chordata > Mammalia > Rodentia > Cricetidae > Alexandromys > Alexandromys fortis. The sequence goes on from NW_026068105.1 coordinate 1,251,882, forward strand.
ACCTTGGGCAAATTGCTTTTTTGTAATGCTAGTACTTATTTTTTAAGAAAACTGTGAAAAAGGTAATAGGTATGGTAATGCTTAGATAATAATGGGGATGGGGAAAATGGAGGATAGTTGCAGAAATGCCGAAACAGGAATAATAATCAGAAGCCTTAATAAATGAGAAATGAGCAAAGAGATGTTTGAGGAACTTGCAAAAATTATTCAATCCCTCAAATTGGCAAAGGGTGTTACTGTGTCTTAATAAAGTGAAGGAGAATGGTGTCCCGGGCATGGTAGTGCATGCCCACCATCCCATCACTTGGGAGGCAGAAGCAGGAAGGTCACATGTTAGAGGTCAGCTTCAGTCTAACGTCAGTGGTCTTCTGTAACCACCCTAACTGGTTGCAATTCTGTAAAAATAATACAAGATATTTAAGGTATAGCTTATTTAGTTATTTTCTGTACTTTGTCTATCCTTTCTGATGTATTTGTTCGTTCGTTTTCAATGTCAGACTTTACTGTTAAGGACACCTCAGAGAGTCCGTTGAAAGCTATGAACAATCCTCTTCAGGTAATAAATGCATACAACAGTCACATGCTCTGCAGACATTTTAGAGCAGGCCCAGAATCCCCTAGTTAAATCTCCTAATTTGATCTTATATAAGGCAATTGTGTCCCAGAATGTGCTTCCCCAAGCTTTATTTCATAGTGAGCTTCAAGAGTTGTATTGATTTTGGAACACATTTTAGGGTTTCATATGAGATTGAAGAGGCAGTTCTCCATACAGAAGCGTTTATACAGCACCCTCTTAAGGCAAGGAACTGTGGCACTTTAACTGATTTTATATAGGTGTCAACATGTGGAAGTGACTTTCAGTATTGCTTCTGACCAACCAAAATAGTTTTTCAACACAGCTATTAGGGACTGCCTGAAGTCCTGGAAGGGGCTGGGATAGAAGTGTAGTGTCAGATGGAGATAGTCCTCGAGGAAGGAGTCAGAGAGGCAGGCAGGTTCAGAGGGACACAGAGAGACAAAAATAGAAGCGGAAGCAGGCCATTTAGAAACCCTCTTAAATAGTTAAGATAACGTCAGCGAAGAAGGTGAGATGATTAGAGTAAAGGTGTGGGGGGAAAAAGCACAGACCTTGGCATGAGACTGGCTTCTGCTTTTGCTTTGTGTTTCTGGTTGACTTACTAGTGACTATGAGCCTCGTTTTCCTAAGTGTGTGATGGGTCTAGTAATAATACTATATCCACATTCCTGAAAGAAGAATGTACACAAAGTACTTAACACAGCGCTCAGAATGCAGTCAAATAATCAATAAATATTATGTACCTTCTTACTTTTAGTTTGAGTCATGCTTTATTGGCCATTATTGAATACCTATTGTCTGCCAGTCACCATGCTAGGAATAAAAATAAAAAATTGTCGATGCTCTCCAGAAGAGGAAGGAGTTAGTTGGAAATATAGGTATGCTAAGGAAAATGTTCTAGAGAAATAATAAACGCGTTCTGGGCTTGGATGGTACCATTCATCATTTGGGGAAATCTGAAAGAGGAAATGGTTGTGTGTATGTGTGTTTTTTTTTGTTTTATATTTTGGTTTTGGTTTTTTTTTTTTTGCATGAATGGTCAGAGAGTATAAGTCCATTTGTGGCCATGTTCAATCTGAGCATCTGAGGGGCATCAGGTGAAATTATCTAAGGAAATAGTCTTACTTTTGTGTGGAAGTTGTGATCTTTATTCTCTAAAAGCATCCAATTGTAACATTTCTATACAAACATGTGTGAATATATTTATAAGAACATGAAAATGATAAAATGAAAATATCACATGTCCCCCTTTAAAAATGTAACTAAACAAACCTTTGAACCTACTAAACTAACTGGGAGTGTCTGCCTTATAAAGAAAACCCTTCCCATTTACAGCACAGTTTACTGTAGGAGGTTCCATTAAATAGCTGGTTAGTCCGGTGCATTGAACAGGATTGATTTAGAAATATCTTTTGTGTATACATTTATTGTACTTAAGTGCTAGATATAATCACCCAGAACTTGTGATTCCTGTCAGAAGATGACTTGCATATCACTAATCAATGACAATATTTGAACAAACACCAGTGCAAGAATCAAATTTAGGGGTCCTGATGGAGATTCCAACACTAGGGAGATGAATAAGACTACTCAAAATCAAAAGATGCCCTTCTCTCTCTTATTAAGAGAATCCACAGTTTCAGTCAGTGAAACATGTTTATATTTGTCCTTAGTGGAAGCTAACAGAATGCTGAGGACACATAACAATCCCTATATGTCCAACTCTGAAATGTCTCTGGGCAAATGCATAAAGTGACAAGCTGGTTGGTTCTGTCAGCTGCGAGATTTCTTGTACTCTCTGGTCCACACTAAAATGAAGGCTACCACATCTGAAGGTTTCTGGCTATTCAACTTGCCAATTTCCATCTAGGTCTTGATTCACATCTAATCATGTGTTAGTAAGCAGGAAAACACGCATGGGGGATGAGATTTGAACAGGCAGGTGCTAGTTGAGAAAGTGTTTAACATCAAATCCAAACTGAAGCCATCATCGTTAGCAGTTGGGTACTAATTCTTCACTACTCAACTTGAGGAAATGTAAGAGTTTTTGAAAGGGAAAGGGAAAACTATTATCTTTTGTCTCTAATGACTCAGTTTACTAGAAATAGGATGAAACAAATTTCCATGTGTGGTAATATGAAGTAATTCAAGTTCACACTCGGAAGAAAAACGTATTATCCTGCACTGAAAACTGCATTTTCCCCAAAGCCGTCTTCTTCTTCTTCTTTTTTTTTTTCATGCGTATGCTTAGAATAAAATCATTTCAGAAAGGCAATAGCTAGTTTGAAATATAGCCTTGTTTTCCTTCCACTGGATGTAAGCTAGGAGCAGCCCTTATATCTTGCCTTGACATGAAATAGAGAACAATATTGGAGAATAGGGACTGAAAAATTTGTAGGGCCTCCAACCCATCACAGTCTCGGTGAAGAGATGTCAGTGGAGAATTTAGAAGAGAGTGATCCATGCCAATTGTGTGAGCTGAGATGGTAATGTTAATCAGGAAACCAAGACACAGAGGTGGCCACTTGCTTCTATTTTTTAGTGAAGGGGAAAAAAATCTCCGGCAAGTGTCTAAAACAAGGTTTGAAGGAGAATGGGGTGTAGAAAGGCTTCCTGATTAATTTCCCGGTAACTCCTATTGCTTAAGCCTCCCTGGGGAGCCTATCAGGCCAAAAGTCTCCATTGGTTACAATATAATTATTCTACAACCACTTTTCCTTTGGAAATGCTTAATGACTCTTACTTTGTATTACTCGCAGGTGAAAGCCCAGCCTCTGCGGTTCTTAATGCCTCAGCAGGATTATTTTCACTAAAGATGGAAACACTGGAGTCTGAATTGACCTGTCCAATCTGCCTCGAGTTGTTTGAAGACCCCCTTCTGCTCCCCTGTGCTCATAGCCTGTGTTTCAGCTGTGCCCATCGCATCTTGGTCTCCAGCTGCAGCTCCGGTGAATCCATCGAACCCATTACTGCATTTCAGTGTCCTACATGCAGGTATGTTATCTCGCTGAATCACCGGGGCCTGGATGGCCTCAAGAGGAATGTGACCCTGCAGAACATTATCGATCGCTTCCAGAAGGCTTCAGTCAGTGGGCCCAATTCTCCAAGTGAGAGCCGTCGGGAGAGGACTTACAGGCCAAGCTCCGCCATGTCTAGTGAGCGAATTGCTTGCCAATTCTGTGAGCAGGACCCTCCGAGAGATGCTGTGAAGACATGCATCACCTGTGAGGTCTCCTACTGTGACCGCTGCCTTCGGGCCACACACCCCAACAAGAAACCCTTCACCAGCCATCGCCTGGTGGAACCAGTTTCAGACACACATCTTCGAGGGATTACCTGTCTGGACCATGAGAATGAGAAAGTGAACATGTACTGTGTATCTGATGACCAATTGATCTGTGCCTTATGCAAACTGGTGGGTCGTCACCGAGACCATCAGGTCGCTTCTCTAAATGATCGGTTTGAGAAACTAAAGGTAAGCAGTATGCATTTTTTTTATTTACTACGTAGTTGTATAGTTAGGAAGTTCTCCAATAACCTAGGTCACTTTTTCTATAGGATAAGTACGTCACCTTCAAGATGTTTTCATGGGGAATAACCTACTTCCTGCAAGTTTTCACTGGAACCTATCTTTTGCACAAGCCTGCTTCTGTGCAATTCTGGGAGAGTAAGCCCATTGCCCACTTGATTAGGGTAACAGCAGTCTCTCTCCTCTGGGACACATTGCACATTACTTATCTTTGCTATGATCTTTCCCTCTCTTCTTTTCAGTATGCGAGTACCTGTGTAGGTGTTCTGCAATTAGCATGTGTGCTAATTTGCATACGTTTGGGTGGGTCTCTGTGGAGGTGTGGGTGGAAGTGTCTGAGTGTATCTATGTAGATAAGAGATTGGTGGAGAACATTAGTACACGTGTTTGCAAGGGCTGAGGATGTGGCTTGGTAAAGTGCTTGCCAAGCAAGCGCCAAGTCCCTGAGTTCTATTTCCAGCTCTGTAAAAACAACAACAAAAATGCCTAGTCAGTACAGCAAAGGAAACAATGCTTGGCATTACGAAATGGCATTGATCAGTTAACACAGAACTAATTCTTATATATACCAATGTATCACCAAGTCAGGAGGTGTGACCAAATGCCTGAACTAAAAATGTAAACTGAAAAGCAATGACTGTCAACCTAGTGTTCCATTTTGTGCCCGCATTTGGTATTTTCGGCCCAGGCTAAAACAGTCGTTTGCAGTCTCCATCTTATAAGTTTCCAGTCTTTGATGTGTGTCCAGCGGGCAGTTTTGTGAAGTTATGTTAAATGATATCTGTTCGCAAATCTGAGTACCTAGTTTTAAAAGTCTTCTTCCCTCACTTTCACGTTCACCTATGTCATATCTCGCAAACTGTTCTATTCCTATTGTCTTCCTGATATGTGGTGTCATTTTTCTCAAGAAGGAAGCCACTTACCATAGATTCAGACAAAACAGAATGTCTAGAGCTGGCTTTGGCAACGTATATACTAAAGTTGGAGTGAAAAGAGAAGATTGATTAACATGGTCCCGGTGAAAGGATAAGGTGAAGCTGTCCATATTTTTCTATGATTGGAATATATTGTATAAAAATTACTTTTAATTAAAAACATTTAGATTTGGTAATGTCTGAGGACTTCCACAGGACTAATACCTGTAGTGTACACTACATGGCTGTCTTATTAAAATTAAATGTATAATTCTCCACATTGCTATAACAATTGTTATTTCCTTCAATGACTATTATATTATCACACACTTAATTATAATGTGTTCAGTTTAAAATAAAATGAAATCTAACAAAAATCAAATGTTTAAATGAACAGTAAGATTGGCACCCTGAAATAGAGCCTACACACATACACAAGCTAGAAGAAAGGCCCTGGCTATATGTAAGGAGAGCAGGAAGGCAATGGCAGTTCTGACATAATCTGGTCAGCTATTATTCAAATTTATATTAAAATAGGTGTCGGTAATAAGGGCAACAGCACTCAGAATAGGGTATATTTTTATCTGTAATTTATTGCAACACAGCATTTAGAGTGTTGGTTTGTGCCTCTTTTCATAACTATTTGTTTCCAATACACAACCTCTTCTCAGCTTTTTGGTTAAGAGCAAGTGGTCTCAGTTTGGTATGCCAGACTTTCTTGAGTTCCCAGGGAAAGTCTTATCCCCTCTGAGGAGCAAACAGAGGGTGGGAAGGTGGAAGGGAAAAGGGGAAAAGGGGGAGGGGTGAAAGAAGGGGGGACTGGGGTGGTATGTAAAATGAAAAATAAATTTTTAAGATAAGAAAGAGCAAGTACATACCTAATGTATATAAAAGTCAATGGCAATCTTTTGATTTTAGCTGGTGATCCTTTCATCCTTGTGGGGCTGCTGAGGGGAAGGTTATTGGCTTCAGCTCTTGGAGTCAACAAACTGTTAGGTTATGTGCCTAGTCTAGTCGAAGCCTTCCTCTTTGAAGTTTCATAAACTGAGACTCTGTTACACAAAGTGATTTGCTTAGCAGACCTGTTTAGTAATTGGGCTGGAACTGAAAACCAGTCTCCAGGCAGAGTCAACTGTCCCCCCCCCCCCACACACACAGTTGCCTGCCTATTACACTGTTGTTTCCCCTCTGAAATCTGACTTCAACTTAACTCTATGCTCCAACAGCTACGCATTCCCTAGGCCCCGATACATGATTAACAGCATCAGGAAAAGCACACAATTACATAATGTTCAGCTTCACAATGGCAAAAGATGGGGATGGGTTGTAAGAAGAGTGAGGGATATGGAGAAGATGGAGCAATCACTGCCAAATATTTTCAGGTGTTAGAATCATAATCAGGCATCGGCCTTAAAAACTATTCCAGGCAGAAATACCGGCATCCATATGTACTGCTGAGATAACAAAGAGACTGGGAAGAGGAAGCCTGGATCTCCAGAACACTGGCTACTTGAAAATAGCTGAAAACATGGGGTGATTGATCAGGCATTTGGCAACATGCAGCACAAGTCCCTGTATCCAGGGCTGGGGAAACACAAGTGTATTTATAAAAAGATGCCGTAGCCTGTGACTAATCAGTAATTTTTGGAGAAAGAGTGGCTATATTTTTTGACAGTTTCCCTTTAATTTTTAGGAAATGTGCAGAAAAGTCTGTTTATAAATTAAATGGAAACTATTTTTGCTCATTTTTGGATAGAGACTGGAAACAACTGAATCATTCCCAACTGTGTGGTTTGTTATGTTGTCTGGAACATCTAGGACTTTGGAAAGAAGGAGGTGCTGTGCATGTGAGTGTGCATGTGTTTGTTTGTGTATGTGTGAGGAGGGGTATAAGAGAGGGGCTGAGGGAGGAAGGGAAGGTCAGGGAGAGACAGAGAGAGGGAGGGAGAGTTGGGGGGAGGGGGACTTGGAGAATTTACCCAATCCAGTGCCAAGTGGGAAAGGATATTAGTTCTTCACATTAAACAGAGAAGAAGCCTGACCTTTTTCCTTTTTTAAATTATTTTTATTGGGCTGTATATTTCCCCACTCCTCTCCCTTCTACTCCCCTCCCCTTCCACCCTCTCCCATGGTCCCCATGCTCCCAATTTACTCAGGAGATCTTGCCTTTTTCTACTTCCCATGTAGATTAAATCCATTTATGTCTCTCTTAGGGTCCTCATTGTTGTCTAGGTTCTCTGGGATTGTGAATTGTAGGCTGATTTTCTTTGCTTTATGTCTAAAAGCCACTTATGAGTGAGTACACATGATATTTGTCTTTCTGAGTCTGGGTTACCTCACTCAATATGATGTTTTCTAGATCCATCCATTTGCCTGCAAATTTCAAGATGTCGTTATTTTTTTCTGCTGTGTAGTACTCTATTGTGTAAATGTACCACATTTTCCTTAGCCATTCTTCGGTCAAGGGGCATTTAGGTTGTTTCCAGGTTCTGGGATATGTCAAACAGTGCTGCTATGAACATAGTTGAGCACATGTCCTTGTGGTACGATTGAGCATCCTTTGGGTATATACTCAAAAGTGGTATTACTGGGTCTTGAGGTAGGTTGTTTCCTACTTTTCTGAGAAATCGCCATACTGATATACAAAGGGGCTGTACCAGCTTACACTCCCACCATCAATGCAGGAGTGTTCCCTTTACCCCACAACCTCTCCAGCATAAGTTGTCATCAGTGTTTTTTATCTTGGCAATTCTTACAGGTGTAAGATGGAATCTCAGAGTTGTTTTGATTTGCATTTCTCTGATGACTAAGGATGTTGAGCATTTCCTTAAATATCTTTCAGCCATTTTAGATTCCCCTGTTGAGAGTTCTATGTTTAGGTGTGTGCCTCATTTTTTATTGAATTATTTGTTCTTTTGATGACCAATTTCTTGAGTTCTTTGTATATTTTGGAGATAAGCCCTCTGTCCAATGTGGAGTTGGTGAAGATCTGCTGTTTTGTCTTGTTGCTTTACAGAAGTTTCTCAGTTTCAGGAGGTCCCATTTATTGTTTCTCTCACTGTCTCTGCTGCTGGGGTTCTATTTAGGAAGTGGTCTCCTGTGCCAATGCATTCAAGTGTACTTCCCATTTTCTCTTCTATGAGGTTCAGTGCTCCTGGTTTTATGTTGAGGTCTTTGATCCATTTGGACTTGAGTTTTGTGCATGGCGATAGATATGGATCTATTTTCATTCTTCATGTTGTTATCCAGTTATGTTAGCACCATTTGTTGAATATGAGAAGCCTGACTTTTAATGCCATAAGCAATACTTTGTGGTTAATTAAAAAATTAGAAATCATTTATGATTATTCACTTGATTTCTTCCTAAGGAGAATGGAGAAAGCCAGGCAGCTGGCAGAGGCTATGTGGGAAATGGGTTAAGCATATTCCTCTGGTCTGAGACTGTCATAAAAGGGCAAGGATGATAGTATATACCCCCATACACACACACACACACACACACACACACCTGACTTATGGTCAATAACTGATGCAATGTTTATTTTTACTTTTTGACTTGGGGGCTTCACTTTTGGCCTTTTATAACTACTTTTTCTGTATAGCCTCCTTGACTATGGTTAGTGACCTGTAATGTTCAAGAAAACGCAGGCAAACCATAACAGTATAGAAGAAAGGAGAAGAAAGGTCAGAGGAACTAGAAGCGAGCTTGATTTTTGAACATGTCCTCAAAATGAAGTTGAGGACTTGGAGGGGTACTTATATAATGGTTTATGTTCTTATTTGTTTAGTCTGCATGTAGGGTTGTGGTTCAGGACACATGATCTTTAGAAGACTTCCAGTGGCTTAATTAATTTAAACAATACTCATGATCCTGACAGTTACATGTACCTTAGTTCATGATACAGGCCATCATTTTATAAAATTGCTTCACAATTCAGAATTTCCATTTATAACAGTTCCTCCCCTTATTAAAGACTAATATTATTATATTATCTAATGTTGGCTTTATATATAGAAGCCAATTTCAGTGGCTTTCTTTTACTAATCGACTTGATAGTCTAAAATCTGATTTTTATCAGTTACTGCTCATTTACATTTTCCCCTCACAACTCTCCAATTTGCCAGGTTCATCTACTCAGATGAGCTTCTTACCTGTGAACTGAACATCCAGCCTTTTTTTCTCACTACTTTCATCGGTGTTCTTTTTTTTTGACCTGCTCAGGAACTCTACTGGTTTTTTAGAGCCCAAGCCAATCCCTTCAAATCTGCTCCAACATACTCCAGAGACATCATAGTTCCTTGAGGCCAGATACAATGTCTTTGTTTCTTCAATATCCTCTTTAGTGTCCACCCAGCAGATGTACATAATATATCCTTAAGAAATACAAATAAATTATGCCTTCAGAATGATATGGGGTTTTTTGTTCTATTTTGAGGCAAGGTTTTGTTATGTAACATAGACTGACCTTGAATTCACAGTCTTCCTGAATGTGCTTCCTGGGTGCTAGCATTATAGATAAGAGCCACCATGCCCAGATTTAGAATTACTTTGTAAGAAGTATACTAGAGCCCAGATTAATTTGGTTCTCTTCTTAGTAGATACAAACGATTCTTACCATTAGGAATACCTTGGAAGTCTGAAAATGCCTTCTGTGGACTACTGGCAATTTTCAGGTACAGAGAATGAGCGAAAGCATGAGATGCCCTTAATTTTATGTGCCTATTCATTTTGATTACTGGATTTTCCAACTGCCTAACCCTATGGTGACATCTGTATAAATCAGATGTGATTATTATAATTGTCTTTGAGAGTGATGTCTTCACATTTCCATGCCCACAGCCTGCCAAAAATATAGCTGATGAAAACCAGGGAGGGGGCAGAGGAATTTCCTGAAAGGGATAAACAAGCACATTTTCTTTTTCATTTCATTTCCTCTAATTCATCGCTACAAATAATTCTTAAATGAAGCTACACTTTCATATCAAGAGTCTCATTGTTACAGCTTATTACCTGGAATTAGAGTAAGCTTCTTTCATGGGAAAGTAAAATACACACACACACACACACACACATACAAGAGTGGAGGTTGAGACACAGACACACACAGACACACAGACACACAGACACACAGACACACAGACACACACACACACACACACACACACACACAAGAGTAGAGGTTGATCTCCAGACAAAGAGAGATGTAAAACTTGGAGAATGCCCAAAGGAAAGCTACAGTAAGAGTTAAAAGGTTAAAAAATAAAATATTCTCGAATCTTAGCACCTTAACTACCATCTTTTTTCAGTCACTCTATCATAGACTCACCTAGTCTCATTCCACCGCCACCTTTCCCCAGTCAATTGTCTGTGCACCCACTTGACACCCACTTCTATTGGCTAAGGCAGATACCCTCATAACTATGTACCAGGAAGCATTAGATTATATCTGATCCAATACGAGCATGAATATAAACATGAGAAGATGCATATCTTTATGAGAAGACTGGATTGGGAAGAGGGTATATTTGCATAAATATGTATGCATCATCATCTGAGTGTGTACATGCTTGCATGAACTGGAGCCTGAGAATGGCTCTGTGGCATTGTGTCAGTGTGTGACTGAATGTGAAGATGAGAGAATGTCTGTACTATCCACCGATAATTTGGACAGGTGGGGATCATGAGCATAAGGCAGAGTTTCTATAGACACCTTAGGCAGAATCTATGACATTGTGCCAGTGTCTATAAATATGTGTCACTGTCTAACTATGAGAGGATGTCTGTGCTATCCACTGATAAGTTGCACAGGTGGGGATCATGAGTATAAGACAGACTTACTGTGTACACCTTAGGCAAAATCTCAGGAGAATCTATCCTAAGGCTAGGGGAAATTCTAAGAATGAGCCAGACATCTGTGCTCAATTAGAAAAATCTTCAGTAGAGGCCAGGGTGGGTAACCATAGATGAAGGTAGAGGAAAAAGTTGTTTCTATATCTTCCTCACTTGGGTCTAGAATCACAGTAGCTACGTATAACAGGAAAAAAAAAAACAGCACTCAATTTAATACATTTTCTACCAAATTTAAAGAAAAACAGAAAAAATTGAGTTGGGATTTGTGCTCTCCAAGGTGTGGTGATGATTGTAATGGATGCGTGTGGGTGCATAAGTTTATATCTATCTGTCAAGCAACTTTTTGGCTAGCTTTGTCTTCAGGCTTCGACTCAAGGCCACAAAGTTATTGTTGTTTATAAAACTGGCTTCTCTGTTGTCTCTTGCCTGTTCAAGACTTCCTCACCATCATATGTATATATGTGGTGTCAAATGCCTGCCATCTTAGTAATTGGTAGGAAAGAGGATCAGGAGTTCAAGGTCTTTCTTGTCTCATGATGAGTCTAAGTATACCCTAGGCTACATGAGAATGTGTCTCCAAAAAAAAAAAATCACAAAAAAACCAAACACGGGCAAGGGCATGTTAGCACATGCCCGTAATCGCAGCATTTGGGAGCAGTAGGTGGGAGAATCACTGCAAGTTTGAGTGCCAGATCTATATAGTGAGTTCTGGACCAGCTAGGACTACATAGCAAGATTGTGTCTCAAAATAAGAGGAGAGAACATGATTCTAAAACAAAACCAAAAATTCAGAATAATTCTGCAAATGGCTTCCGTGGGTGTCTGAGTAAGAGTATTTTAATTCCATTTCTACTAAAACTGCTTTCTAAGGCTCATCTGAACCCTTGTTTTTTCCTTCCAAGATTTCATCGATTTCTCTGGCTCTGCACTCATGTAGTATTAATGGGACCCTGTGCTGGAAGATATTTTCTGTTGTCTCTCTGATTTAAGAGCAAGTTTTGCAAACAGAAATTCCAATTATTTCTGTGCTCACCTTTCTGTTTTGAGAGTGTTTTATCCCAAGTCTTTTAGTCGCCAGTGTCTGAGCTAAATCACTACTTTGAGAATACCCTGAAAGATGATGGATGATTCAGATTACTCTCAGGTTGATAAGAATCATGTCTGTCAAATAAATAAATAAATAAATAAATAAATAAATAAATAGAATCATGTCTGTCACTATTGGACGAAGGAACCTATTACATAAACTTAAAACATATAAGGAGAGAATAGGAAACAAGAATTGTTGAAGTTAAAGGAGTGACGTTGGAAGATGAAAATATGGTGATATCTCTTATGTTCATGAGCATTTGGTGCATTGAGATCATGCCTTTGTTCTTTGTGTTACCTGAAGATGGGAAAACCATTAATAAACTGTAGCATCAGGTATTTGGGCTGAAGAATCCTTCATTCACTTAAGAGGCACTGAACACTCACTTTGTTTATTGGACATTGTGGCAGGAGGAGTTACAAGAAATAAGGGGCAGTCTTTGCTAAGCGGGGCTTCGAGATTAGTAGGGAAGACAGACATGATAGAAATTTGCACAGGATGCTTGGAAGGCCAGAGTTTAGGTCAGGGAAAAGATATCATTGGGTTCAGAACTGAGAATTGGAGATGATCTGTAATCAAAGAAGGGTCAAACTGGAAAGACTCCATGAAGAAAGAACTGACAGGGCTTGATGAATGACGGTTTTAGACGGTGGAGAGAGTTAAAGAAGGATGTTTGAGTCAGAGATGTCTTAAAAAATGGAGGCACTGAAGACAGAAATAAGGAAGTTAGGAAGAGGCAACATGGAATTATGGGTTATTCAACATTCGTTCCTCAAACATTTGCTGACCACCTACTAGGTACCAGGTACCAGAAAAGGTGCTGATGTAGCAGTGATAAACACAGCTTAACCCCAGCCCTGGTGGAACGAGGAGAGACAGACAAGTAAGAACATGGTTGGTATGTAAATGAATTTTTAAAAAATTAAACAAAAAATCACAGTTATAAGACAGTGCAGGAATGAGAGGTTATGTGAATCTTGGAGGAAAAGTAGGCCAGACTTTGGTTGATTTTGGACCTCCTTATTGGGGACTGGGGTCAAAGCAAGGCAATGAGGATGTTCTGGTTAAGAGAACAGAATGTGTTTAAACATCTGACAGGTGGAACCCATGAAATGTTAGAAGACTTAAAAGGGCAAGGATTCTAGAAGGAACTGAAATTCAAGTTTTTCCAGTGGCTGAGAAATTATGGCTAGAGGAGTAGATTTAATTGGCTTCATAATGGAGGTACAGCCGTGTGAAAGAGAACTGAGAGGGGGTCAAGGGTTGGCTTTCGCAGTACACTTATGCCAAAATTATATGTGAAGGAAGAACAGATGAAAGAGAAAGAAAAGATTACAGCCAAAAGATTGGCAGTTATGAGGGGCAGTGCAAGTAGATTGGGATCCCGAGGCAGAGTTGGCTTTTGCTCACTCTGATGAGTGGTATCGAGTGCTATATTTAGACTTTTTTAGAAGGTCTAAGTAAAAGTTACCTATTTAAGCTAAATATTTAATTCTGGTATACATCCAAAGAGGAAGGGAAGCATGCAGAATGGTTTGAGTAACATTCCTGGTCATGACTGAAGTGGCGGGATGGGTCTGTGCTCAGTGTTTGCAGAGACATCTGAAGAAAACATGTGTGTGTGTGTGTGGGGGGGCGACAATGCATTTCACCTGGCTTGAGAGCCTGGCCATTTTCTAACAAACCTTAAGTTGAGTACCACACATCTAGTACATCATCTGCATCTCATTGTAGGACATAGCTTATGTCTATACAACAGCAAATAAATGGTGGGGGAAAGAAGAAACTCTGGCATAAGGGTGTGGGCTTCAGTTTGTCGACCAGATGGTGTGTTCTGTTGTTGAAAGGCCATATGTAATTGATATAGAAAGTGACAGACTAAAGCCAAAGCACAGTAAGTATTTCTAAGATAAACACTTGGGAGGAACAAAGAAGAAGGTAGAACACGCCCTGAAAACCATATTAACATTCTGGCTTCTGGTTTTTGAGAGAACAGGTAATATCCATGTATGGATAGGATGCAAAGAAGAAGGAAAGAAAGAAAAGAAAAAAGAAAAAGGCTGCTGAGAATGGGCATCATAGCACTGATATTTATTTTGCTTGTGGAGCCCGGTTCTCACTCTGCTGGCTGGAGTTCGTGGTGATCTTCCTGCCTCAGCCTCTTGAGTGTTGTGATGATTGATTATTTTGTAAATTGACTTTCCCCTACTACACTGAGGTTTGAACATAGGACTCCACACATGTTAAGCAAGTGCTGGATCACTGAGTTTTATTCCTAGTCCTCGGATGATGATGATTTTTGTTTGGTCCTTGTTCCTTATCCCCCCATTTCCTACTCCCTGCCCCTATCTTCTCTGTTCCCACTCTTCTCTTGCTTTCCACAACTGAACTATGTGGCATGGGGATCCACTTCAGGGTTGTTTTCCTTCTCACTCCCACTCCCCTGCCCTAAGCTTCAATTCCCCTATCAAAGCCCCAAAGTTCTAATGTTGCCTAGCATTAGACAATATTCTCCCTGTATCTTTTGGAAAGCTACATAGAATGCAGGACTTTGATGGCAATACTAGATGTCTTAACAGAACGAACAGAAAATCTGGACCCCTTTCCAGGTCTTAAGGCTGTATCAAGTCAGTGTGTGCAAGTGCTCATGTGTGTGTGAGTACATGCGCCTCCATGGACCAGAGCTGGGCAGCTGGAGGACAGCTCCCTAATGAAGAGCTGTTTCTTGTTTAATGTATGACTGAATTTATTGAGGTAGTCAATAAGAAAGAAGAATCTTACCTTAAGTAACCTGTGTCTAAGGAAGTGAGAATTAAAAAAAAAAAGGCAGTGATTATTTAGGTGAGTCAGAGAGGGTATTTTGAAAAATGGGATGCAGTCTGAAAGAAGAATGGCCTGTGCCTGGCGTCCTGGATAGAAAATCATGTTCTTTAGGAAAGGGAACCAAGAGCACAAAGAGGCCAAGTCTATACAAAACAAATGAAATGGAATTCGGGTGAAAATGGAATCAGCGTAGACTGCCGATTTAGCTAACACAGGCCTCTTACAATCTCAATTATGGAAGCCAGCCAAATCGTCCCTTCTTCTTGTGCTGTTTAGACACATGTGCAATTTTGTGAGAGCTAGAATGTCATTAGAAGGTGAAGAGGGCCTCAGAGTTTCCTAACTAAAATGGCTTCCCACCCTCACAAAAGGGAAGCGCAAAGAGACTCAGAGGTAACCTCCTGCAGCAGGAAATGGGAACTTCATCCTGCTCTCTCTGCCAACCTCCTGTCTCTGTTTCCTCCCAGCAGATATCTCCATTCCAATCTCCCCTGCCACTTTGGCTCCCTCGCTGTCATGGCTCGACTGTTTGGAGAAAGTTGTACTAGTTGGACTTAGACAGAGGGAACCTAGCCCACTCATTAAATGGGATACGTAGAAAGGAGCAAAACAAAGCGATTCTTCAAAACCCAATTACAATAACAAAGAGACATGTTTATTTTGACATGAAAAGAGTTTGTGTATGTGCACACACACACACAAATCAACGTTGTTTACTCAGACGTGGTATAGACAAGACCAATATAGACATGGCCAAATCATTCCAAGTCATTCAGACCTAGAGTGGCCCAGAAATGTTAGTTCCAAATGATTTGTGAGTGCTGGGCATTTGGGAAGGGATGAGCAGAGAGGCTGCATAATTGCTTCATTTCGCTGCTTCCCTTCGCATATGTCCATTATTGAGGATCAATTCCAATTTGAAAGGAATCTTTAATTCCTTACAAATAACTAGGAAGTAAGTCTATGTTCAGTGTTCCCCCTCCCTAAATTACGTCTCATAATATAAGAAAACAGTGGCAAGAAGCCATCAACAGATGGTGTTTTCCTTAGTCAAAGATTTATTTTTCAAAGCATTTTTCATATTAATGAAGCAAGGTTGAAATTAGAGTCATCTTGTCAGCTCTGGAACTGTGCTGCTAGAACGGACTGGCATTCTGCAAATTGCTATGGGGCCAGAGCAAACCAACCATTTGCCATAATTTTGTGATGGTAACCCAAGGCCTGTAGTCTAACCAGACCCTAAATTATGTGTTCAGCCCTAATTTTTTGTTTTCCGTAGCTTTATACAAGCCATGCCTCTCAGTCCAGGGCCATAAATGAGGAATGCACAGCAGGGATCGTCATCCTGCTCTGCGGTATGAATAATTTATGATATATCAATTTCAAGGCCAGTGTTACAACAGGTCTCATGTACTTGTTAAAAAAAATTCTCCCAGTGGAATCACATGTTTGAATGGAAACACAATGCAGTGGGAAACATAGAATTTTAAATCGTTTTTTTTTTCTTCTCTGAGTTTATCAATCAAATGGGCTATTTATCAAATAGGTCAATATAATGATTTTTGATACGTGGGATTTCCATTGATCTGGGACTGTGAACTACTCTTCAAGAGGAAATGTTTGACTGGTTGGCTCCATTAGTAATTTCCCCTTTCTGGTTTACACTAGACTCTTTGATCAAACTGAAATCTATTCTATTCCCTCTATGGCCGAACTTCGGGAGAGGAGTCTAGGCTTGCAGCCAGCTGATGTACTCTAACCCTGAATGCTTTAGTATCTACTTCCAAAGCCCTACTGAAACTCCTTTTACAAAGGTAACTTGTGACTTCTGGTTCCCCAATCTAGCCCACCCCCACCTTTAAAAATAAATTCTCACATTTCTCTTGGTGTTTGCACGTTTGACAGTGATGAATCTTTTCCTGAAACATGTTTCTCCTGATTATCCTCTGAGCTTGGCCCAGACCTGCATTTGCAACTGCCTTGAATATTGTGGTATCTTCATAACCACTGTCCCTGCCTCCCAGGCTTTCCTGTTTTGCTCTGTTCCCCATATTGCTGCTAGGTTAATATCCTAAATGTAGCCACGATTATGTCATTTCCTTATTCAACAGCCCTGTGTAAACCCCAGTACTAAAACAAATAGGTATAAACCCATTTGTACATTCAAGACCCTCAAAGCAGGACTTTATTCCACTCCCCCAAATGGGCCCTCATTATGTAGCATTGGTTGTCCTGGAATTTGCTCTATAGCCCTGGCTAACCTGGAACACACAGAGATCTGCATTCTTTGTTTTCCAAGTGCTTGGACTAACGGTGTGTACAACCACACCCAGCAAAACAGGGCTTTGATCTCCATTTTCATCCTTGTACCCTGTGTTCTAGTCAAACTAAACTGTTTATTGGTCCCTGAATATATGAACAATATTATTTTTTCTTGAGAAAAAGAGTCTTAGTATGTTGTTCAGTACATAGTAACTGAACAGCAGTTCAAACTCCTAGGCTCGACTCTCCACCCTGCCTCGGCTATCTGAGTAGCTTTGGCTACAGATGTATGCTGCCACTCTGGTTGCTTTATTTTGATTTTTCCTCATCTTATTCCTTATGCCTGAAACACCCCGTCTTCTGCCACCTCTGTCTGTTAAAATCCCGCTTATCCTTCAAGATTCATCACTGTACCCTGACCACAGTAGATGCTCAATATGTCTTTGTTGTGGTAAATCTCTGAACTGTCATTTCTTCTTTTTCCCTTTGATACCTAATTTATTTAGTGATGATGTCTAATACAGTGATTGCTGCCTTTCCCATGTCCTTTTCCCCACTTCTTCCTATTAAGAACATGGATTTAGATAATAGCAGAATTAAAGAAAGCTGAGAGAGATCCCTCAGGAAACAAAGAAAGAAAGCAGAGGTAGCATAAGTGACTTCCATAGAACTAAAGCTAAGGAAACCAAGAAAGATGTACGGTGGCCTTTCTGTCGTTACGATAAAGCACCAAGACCAAAGCAAACTTACAGAAGAAAGAGTTTCTTTTGGTTTACAGTTCCAGAGGGGTAACTGTCCATTACGGGGGGGAAGCATGGAAGCAAGCAGTGGGCATGACGACAGGAGTAGGAAGCTGAGATATGATTCTTTCATCTGTTGAAAAGAAGCAAAGAGAATGAACTGGAAGTGGGGCAGGGCTATGAACTTTCAAAGCCCACCCCCCAATAATACACTTCTTTCATCAAGACTGAATGCACTTCCTATACCCTACAAACAGCACCAAAGTATCCAAATCCCTGAGTCTATGGAGACTATTTCACATTTCAGCCATCATATTCTGACAGGAAGGGAAACCAGAGTAAAGCTGGTCCTCAAAATTCCGTCTGAGAACAAGTGAAATCAGATTAGCCAGCCTAGCTATACATACATCTTTATGAATATATCCTTTGCAACACATTCAGAAAACAGTGCCAAGGTTTTTAATGAGTCACAGCTACTTCCTAGACAGAAAAAGATCCAAGAACACGAGCACCCTCTCTTTGTCTACATCCCTTTACACTTCAGTGCCCTTCTCATCCTCTCTTTCAATAGCATGAACTTTGAACAACTATAAATCATAGCCACCATGGAGACAGGAGCGAAACAATGAGCATGACCCAGGGAAAGAATACTACCAGAATGAGGGTCAGGAAATTGGGGTATTATATTTGGGACAGATTTGATGGAGTATTGAGTTGGTGTATAAAAGAGTAGTATATACTGAGACTGGTTCTGGAGGGGAAGCAGCTATCAAAGCTAAAATTTGGAGATAGGGAAGAACGAACATCCAAGCTCAAAACAGAGAGACATAATAGTTTAGTTTTCACACAATGGATGGAAGATAGTAGCTTGTTCAACTGGAAATATGTTAGAGTTTAAGTACTGGTACAACTGTGTTATGTTCAAAATATCTGCAAGGTGAATCTCACATGAACCTACATAGAGCTGTGTACCAGTGAGTGAGGGTAAATAGTAGATACTTTCCAGACAGAATCAGGCTTTGTGTCTTAAACTCTTTGTGTCTATGGAAAGAAAACTGTGAGATAAAAAGTTTGATTTTGGTGACTGTCACATTTAAAGCACACCATAGTTTTCTTGAAGAGGCCTCCCAATAAGTACATAATGTTAAAAACAAAAATGCAAAACACTATAGAATCTTGATTCAACACCGTGTACTGATTAGAAATCCAGTTTTCAGTCCTAGCTTTGCTACACCCTTGGTTTATAGCTATGAAACACTTTACCCTCATCCACTTTTTTTTGTAATATAATTTTTTATTGAAAAAAAAATTTCCGCCTCCTCCCCGCCTCCCATTTCCCTCCCCTTCTCCCTTTCCCTCCCCCTCCTCCCCCTCCTCCCACTCCTCTCCCCCT
>NW_026068105.1:1271201-1305488 GCF_014885135.2 Alexandromys fortis
GTGCTTCCCTGCTCCCCTATCCAACCTTCCTTTATCCCAATCATCCCGTTTCCCCAAGATCCCCCCAACTTCCCCTTCTCACTTTTCTCTCCCCATCTCCCCTTACCCACTTCCCACCCCACCCCCAAGATCCCAATTTTTGCCCGGCAATCTTGTCTACTTCCCATGACCAGGAGGATAGCTATATGTTTTTCTTTGGGATCACCTTCTTATTTAGCTTCTTTAGGATATCAAATTGTTGGAGAGGTTGTGGAGAAAGTGGTACCCTCATCCATTGCTGGTGGGAATGCAAACTTGTGCAACCACTTTGGAAAGCAGTGTGGCGGTTTCTCAGGAAATTCGGGATCAACCTACCCCTGGACCCAGCAATGCCACTCTTGGGAATATACCCAAGAGATGCCCGATCATATGACAAGGGCATTTGTTCAACTATGTTCATAGCAGCATTATTTGTAATAGCCAGAACCTGGAAACAACCTAGATGTCCTTCAATGGAAGAATGGATGAAGAAAGTGTGGAATATATACACATTAGAATACTACTCAGCGGTAAAAAACAATGACTTCTCGAATTTTGCATGCAAATGGATGGAAATAGAAAACACTATCCTGAGTGAGGTAACCCAGACCCAAAAAGATGAACATGGGATGTACTCACTCATAATTGGTTTCTAGAGATAAATAAAGGTCAGTGAGTCTATAATTTGATTTCCTAAAGAAGCTAAATAAGAAGGTGATCCCAAAGAAAAACATATAGCTATCCTCCTGGTTATGGGAAGTAGACAAGATTGCCGGGCAAAAATTGGGATCTTGGGGGTGGGGTGGGAGGGGGGTAAGGGGAGATGGGGAGAGAAAAGTGAGAAGGGGAGGTTAGGGGGAACTTGGGGAAACGGGATGATTGGGATAAAGGAAGGTTGGATAGGGGAGCAGGGAAGCACATATCTTAATTAAGGGAGCCATCTTAGGGTTGGCAAGAGACTTTGAGTTAGAGGGGCTCCCAGGTGCCCAGGGCGATATCCACTTTTTTCCTCATTAAAATGCTAGCATATCCTTCTTTGTGAGAGTGCTATAGTACCAATACATACGAAATTGTCTGGCAAGAAGCAATCATTCATTCAATTATGAGGCTAGGGAAACAATTCAGTTGGTAAACTGCTTGCTGTGCAAATATGAAGACTTGAGTATGATCCCCAGGACCCATGGAGAAAATCTGGGTAGGATGGTGTGGACTTGTAACCCCAGTGCTGAGGAGGCAGAGACCGGCAGATTTCTGGGGTTCCCTGACTAGCCAGCCTGATTGGTGAGCATCAGGCAAATGAGTCTTCTTTCTTAAAAGGCAATGTGGATGTCCCCTGATGAACAAAATCCCAAGTTGGCCCATGGTCTTCACAAGTGTGTACACAACACATGTATGTGCCCTCGCACACAAGCATGCACCTCTCATGCACACACACACACACACACACACACACACACACACATACAAATTATAGTTTTCTTAGTCTATGAATAAAATGGTGGTATCACCACCTTATTTTCTTATGTTAACTGGACCTGATTAGAGAGCAAAAGGAAATGGCTATGAAATGGTTTGAAAAGTTAAAGATAATATAAAATTATAAAAACTATAGGTTGCCTTAATGTCAGTAAATTCCTACAGTAGCCTACAAAGTCATGAATTCTACCTCCTCCCCAATCAGGGAACATTTACAATTCTTAGTCTGTAGCAGACTTGGTAAATCTGGAAGATATGAATCTACTGAGCTGGTGGTGTGTTGCTCAGTAGTACAGCACTTTCTTAGCATGTCTGAGGCCTTCAGTTCTATATCCATGGAGAAAGCTCACGCCTACAGTCCTAGGACTTTATGGGCTGATGCAGGAGAGTCATTTTAAGTATGAAGCAAACATGGGTTATAGAGTGAGGCTCTGTCTCACCTTCGTGACCCCCCCCTCCCAAAGAGGCAGGGAACTCTGTCTTTTGGCTTATTGATTTTCATATTACATTGGTTCTCAAGTTCATTGTTCTTTTTTTCCCTTTCTCCTGTTTCTCGCCGGCTTCATACCCTCTGTGATGGCAGCAAACTCTGGAGATGAACCTCACCAACCTGGTTAAGCGCAACAGCGAACTAGAAAATCAAATGGCCAAACTAATACAGATCTGCCAGCAGGTTGAGGTAGGTAACAGTAATATTTGTAATTCTTTCGTTGGATCTGAACTGGATCGTCTTTGGAGGAACTTCAATTTTGCCAGCCTGTAGCCCAGTCATTTGGGGCCAAGGACTGGTAGTATAGATGATCTCATGCCTTTAGGAATTTTATTCAAAGAAAAGTCACTGATATGGATGATTTTTAGAACTAGGTGATGGTGATGGTTTGTGGGGAACAACAGATAAAGAGTAACTCCCTTCTTTCCACACAGTTGATGGTATGAGAATCATATAGGAAGTGTCCTCATCAAAATGGATGTTATCACTTAAAAAGTCAATCATTACTGGTCAATTTGGGATCATGAATCCTTAGGATGGGGCTATGTTCATTCAGTACGACGTTCTGATCATCACTGCTTCCTCCCTTTCTAGCTTATTTTTTCTTCATCCCACAGCCCTGGGCCTAGCTATATCCTCACTCATTATCTTTTCACTTATTTTTGATTCCCCCTACCTAGTCTTTTTGTAGTCAACAAATAATGTCTATGATTAAATTGTCTGTGAATTATGAACTGTATAATTCTGTATAAGTATGAGGTTTAAAACTATTATCAGCATTGAATATTAAAAGCGCTTAGAAGGGGAGTTCAGTGTTCCTTGACACGGTAGCATAAAAGAAAGGTGTTATTCTTTCTTCTTTCTCTTAAAAGCATATACAAAACTCCACATCTATCATTTTGCTTTGGGTGGGTTTATAGAATAACTGATAATAATACTTAAAATCTAAATACAGACCAGTAAAATAGAGGATTTGTCATGGGCAGTGATTGGGTAATTTTTTCCTGATTCTATATAGAGTTTTTAAATCCACTCTTAATCATACTTGTATGACAGTTAAGTATCAGAGATCAAGTTTGTTTTGTTTTAAATGATAAAATAATTTTATCATGATCCCAGTCTGTGGTTCCTGTTTAAGACCAAAGAATATCTCCTAAGGAAATAAGTAATCCTACATCCCCCAACTGGTTGATATTCTTAAAGTTTTTGGCTTCTTCTAGTATAGCGAACATACTTAAATGATGAACATATGCTAGTAATATAATCCCTGCTGGGCACTAATCTATGTAGAGTCCATGGGGTACTGGTTAAACTCACATGTGAAACTATAGAATGGGATGTTGTGGGTATAGGGAGAAGCATAAAGAAAAAGAGAAGAAGCATTGGAGTGTTGGAAAACTGAATTCCTGACTTGCCTCTTCTATGAACTAAGTGCTTGCATGAGGGTAAGTAGGTTAGGACCCCTGACAGTGTCCTTACCTATAAAATGTCAAGTTGAACTGACACCACGCTTTTGGCTTCTTTTCCAGATTTCGCAAGTCATGGCTCTGTCAATGGTTACTTTCTTTTTATTTTGTTCTTTTTCTCTATGGTCTCACCCTTTCCGAGAAGAAAAAACAAAGTAGAAAGTTATTATTTCTGAGTAGTTTTCAGCCAATCGGAATCCCTCTGTGTTCCATTTTTATCAACGCTTCTGATTATGCTGTCAGATTACAGTGTAAGAAATCTCCAGTGTTGAGGGGACAAGAGAGGATTGGAAGCAGAAAATTGAATGAGGGATCCCTCAGTTTAGAATTTGCATGATTAACAGGGGAGTAACAGATAATAGTGAATAAAATATGATTAAAAAATAAAACTGTCCTTGCATTTGTTCTAATCAAAAGACTATTAAGTACAGAGAAAGTAATAAGGAAAAAAGCAAAGTTGTAGTTTATCCCTTTGCTCTTTCATGTTAGAATCTCTTTTCCTGATCCCCGGGAAATGTATCATCCTGGCCAGCCTCGCCTAAGCATAGCACACTTCCAACCTTTCACAGGCCATTCTGGAAACCAGTTCTTTTTATTATTTGCTCTGTTCTTTTGAAGTGGTAGCAGCAGGCCTCATAAAATAATCCACCATTGTGTTAGTAGGGGAAGATGCACTCTGACCTTTGGATAACAGGTGTGTTTTCTTTCTTTGGGTGCTGGGGCAAATGCTAGGCAAGTGTTTTATACCAGGGAGCAATATCATAGCCCAAGAAGTGGGCTATGATGCAAAGTTCCAAAGTAGCTTTCTGAAGTTAGCACTCAGAAGTTAACCTGTACCTTGAGGAAGAAGTGCTACCACTACCATGCGTAAGTAAAGTAAGTGGAAATCCCATGGTGATCCAGCAAAGTAGCTATTTAAATAGCACCCTTAGGGATGCTTGTTAAATCTCATTATGTCAGCCACTGTCTGCTCTGGCTACACAAAAGAGCAGCTTTTGCTACTAGCTTTTAATGTATGGCATCATGCTAGGTACAGGAAAATAGCTTAGGCATCCTATCTGCACACAGGATGGCTCACACACTGTAAAAATCCCCTCTGGTGTGGTTACACCTGTACAGGAGCTATAGATAATGGAATAGAAACATTAACTGGGAACCAACAAAGAGCAGTGAGACAATCTAAGAGTGTTGAACATGATTCTGTAGTTTAGGAGTTAATAATGTATAGTCCGCTCAGTTCAGGATTCTCTCCTGAATGAAGTTAGGAGGGTGGTAACGAGGTGGCAGCGAGTCTGGCAGAGGAGTTCGAGGAAAGGGTTTGTGGGTGAATGTGATTAAAATCTATGGTGTAAATTCTCAACACATTCATATTTTTTAAGATCCTGTCCTAAACAGGGGCCCTCCAGGAGGGTTTCTGGAGTTCATGGCTGTTCTTTATGACATCATCTTTTTCTGAAACCTTAAGAGATAGGCCCTCACCTTCCCCTTTAATAATAGGGTGCATGCAGGCTGCCTATTATACTCATTTAACACAGAGCCTGTATGTCCAAAAGGCTTCAGGACAAGCCCCGGGATTAATAATGCAGTAAAGAAGGGACTTGAGAGTTCAAAAACACTTGTAAGTACTTTATACAATGAAATAAATAGTAGGATAATGCTAATTATGAGAGCCAGACACTGAATGGTGTCTGGATTCCCCACCCCCCATTTTTATCTCATCTAGATTTGTCTGTAGAGAATGACTACTATATTCACAGTGTAATTCAAGCACTTCGCATTGGGCAGTGGTGGAAGATGCCAGCTACAACACTTTGGCAAGAACAGGAATAGGTTATATTCCTGCCAAACCTGTTCCCCTTCCTTATTGTTTGGGAGTGTTTTTGTCACAGACCGACTTCTCATAAAGAGTCCATAAATACTGCCTCCTATTCTAGTTGTCCTCTGTTCTCTATTCTCCTCGGAAAGTAAACAAAGCTGGGCTCTTCCTATTATTACAGAGACAGACATTAAGATCACTGCAGGATTATTAGATGAATTCTATGTATCTTACACTTGAGGCTCAGCTAGTAGAATGCCCAGAATAGGTGGTTGAAAATCATTTCATTTGGAGCTGGAGAACACAGGAAAGAGCTCAGTGCAGGCCCATAGCTCTCCTTTAATCTGGCTAAGGAAGGGCATGCTTTGACCTTGATACTCTGGCCACTTGAACTCTATATTTAGTTCTTTGTCCTGGCTCATCAAGCATCCTTTGTTTATTTTTCCAAAGGAAATCTCTGTATAACGCATAGCTAAGGAAAAATGTATACCAACAGATGGTTGCTTCCTTTTGGCTTCCAAGACGCCACGGTTTTGTGAATAATAGGCATTCCTGAAAATTTGCCAGGGAAGGAAAATAGTTAACTACGTAGTAATCAGTGCGTCAACAGTGTTTCTTGAGCATACACTGTGTACTCGGTGTGCTGAAAGGTTTAGAGAATACAAAAGAAGCATGTGACAGGCGGCTGATGATCTCCAGGAACTTATTGACTGGCTAGGGAAAGCAGAGCCTCTAGCAAGGAAAGAAGAGCAGCGTGCAGTGTAGGGAGTACAAATGAGGGTAGCAGAATCCCCTCTCCCTTTGTTTACTTCTGTTCAGAGCTTTCAGACCCTGAGCACATTACACAAACAAACAAGCAACCCTTTCCTGAATATTTTGGCTGCCATTCTCTTTTATTCCTCTCCCAAACTGCTACACTACAAGGGCTAATCCACCTCAGAAGCTCTGTGGGCAAGTTGATACCATCTGGCTCTTCTCAAGCCTTTCGTAGGGCTGGACATCACTGCCCTGTCCACGAGGAAGAAACAAAGGAGATGAAGGGAAAGCCTCTGGGTGGAGCAGGAGGGGAGCCTCCCTTACATCGAGAAATTTAAGCTTTATGTCTCTAACCAGTTCTTAGCTCCAATTATTTTTGGATATCTTCTCTTTGGTCTTGAAAGTTTAGGTGGCTTTTTGTTCTTCATTTCTGTTTCTGTTACTTGGGTGCTTGGTTTAGGGTGGGCAAGAGTATGTTTAACAGGAGTCTAACCATTTCTTTGAGTGGAAAAAAATGGATATTTTAAAGGAAATTAATTTTTAAGAGCTCTGCAATCATGGTTTCAACAGTGATCCTTAAATACATAAGGTGGTTGAGCTAGAATTAAGAATAGAATCTAAACCATTTGAACGCACACACCGAGGACGTAATAAAATGAATGAGTAATTACAGTGAAGTGAGTCCAATCAGGGGAATTTTTTTAATGAGAAAGTGCATTTTAGCTAAATGCCGAAGGAGGAAAAATAACCCTCAAGTGGTAGGCACCAGAGATATTAATGAAGGTGAAAATGTCAGCTCGCAGGGGGAAAGTGTTACTCTATGCTCGGGGTGTATAACAATAAATAGAAAATGGTTCCTGCCTCCGAGGAACTTGCAGATTGGCCGAGAAGCTGTCAGACAAAGTGGCAAATGGAATGCGAAGGAATCCTTGTTGTAATGAAGACAAATGCAAGATGACAGGCTGGCTGGCACGGAGGAAGAAACACCTAGATGTGCTCGGGGGACGTAGAAAAGAATGCAGAATGGAAATGAAAGTGGAGTTATCTCGAAAGTGAATAAACTTTTGCCAATGAAAAGGAGATAAATGATTTAAGGGGCTGCATGGAGGAATATAAAGAGGTGATCGGCATAGAGATATTGAGGGGACTAGAAGAAATTTGATTCCACCAAATCTAAAATTTGAGAATCATTGCAAGAGGCAAGTCTGGAGAAATAGCTTAGACCCAGAAAATGATGGACTTCGCATGCCACGGGTAGATAATCTCCAGACTTTATCCTAAGGAGTCTAAGGATCTACGGAATGACTTTAAGCAGATGACTAGCTTGATAAAAAAATCTGTGCTTAGAAAAATCGTCAAGACTGAGATGGTAAATGGAGCAGGTTTACAGGCCACAACTGAAGACAAAAAGACTACATAGATTTTACTGATAGTGGGAAAGTCTATTGCCATACCACCTTGAATCTGCAGATCTCATTCAATACAGGGAAAAGTGGAGGGCCTCCTGGAGTAAGTGACAGTAAGCTTAGGGAGGAAGGGATAAAATGAAAATGTTTCTATAAGGTAGAGTTATGTACCTCGGTGATGCTATGAGTGGCTGTGTGTATGGGAGTTCTAAGATAATCCACTATTTTATTTCTTCCTTGACTGAATGAGCACATCTAGTGCTTTTAACTGGATGAGGAAATACAGGAGTTCTTTTTTAGACATTGGTGGTTTGCTGTACTTGGATTAGAAAGTCAGATAGGAAATGCCTGGTAAGCAGCAGCTGACTGAATATGGGATATCAGGAGAGAAGAGAAAAGCCATCAGAGACAGAGACTCAAAATGTCAAGGAAAAAGAAACCTTCACTGTGTGGAAGATTTGACAGAATCCACTGTTACAGATACATCAAAGGAGACACTAATGGCCTTTGAGAGAGAAAGGAGTATGCAGAGAAGAGGATGACAGATAGATTCAGAGAGGTCAAGGAGAAAGCAAACTGTTAGGAAATGCAACCTGTAAGAAGCTTGATCACGATAATGAAGGAAGAAATGGGCAGGCAGTTATTATCCTTTTGCATGCAGAGTAATTGGATGCATAGACATATGCAATCTTTTAGCTATTTATTTTTCTTCTTCTGTGCAATAACAATAGGAATCAGTAGATCAACTGCCTCCATCCACGCACGTTCCACTTCCCTTCCCTACGGCATCCAGTCACTCTTCGCACACAGGACTATCTTGCCCAGCTTCAAAGCCTTGAGTTTTACAACTTGCTTCTCCTAGAAATGGTTGTGTAGGTTCTGGATTGCAGGATGCTATGGTAGCTTAGGAGCTGAATAGACTGTAGTTTGACAGCAGCATAATGTTAGGACAGATAGCTTGTCGGAGCCTCAGTTTCATCATCTATACAATTTGTATTGATGCCTTGAAAGGTAGGGTAATTCATATGAAGCACCCACGACTGTGCCTGGTATAAGGCCAAAGCTCCATAGTGGCTAGCAGCAGGTAGAGGACGAGAGAGAGAGAGAGAGAGAGAGAGAGAGAGAGAGAGAGAGAGAGAGAGAGAGAGAGAGAGAGAGAGAAGAGAGAAGTAGGTAGGAGCAATTGTCAACCGTAGTGATCACCTTAGAGTACCACACATACTCTTAGAGATTCCTTGCCTTGACCTTAGGAGTGGCAGAGAAGTATTTGTCTCTATCTATGAGGCACAGGAGAAGGTCGGCCATTGCAAAATGCTTACAACTAATTTCAAGCTCAGCAAGTACATACCAGAGCTTCCCTTGGGAGGACATAGCAGCAATCAAATTCTAACATCTAAAACCTGGGTATCTCAGTCCCATGGCTCTTTTAATAAACTGCAAGTAACGTTTGCACTAACATTTTATGATCAGTGAGCAGACGCTTTTCAGCCTTTATCTGGTAGGTGAAAGTTCACTGTCATTCTACCCAGAATAACTAAAGGATTCTTTCTGTTGATACTTAAATAAACTTGTCTATTACCCTGTACAAATTCCTCTAGATTACTGACTCTAAGGAACGGCAAAATAAAGTTTTAGAGAAGAACACACACTTTCAGATTTAGTAGTTGAAAAGGACAGGGAGTTCTTTGGGATTTAGTGTTTGTTAGAGAAAATGTTCAGCGGGTATTTTTATAAAAGAAAAGCATGCTTGATAGCTCCCAAGAAGAGGGACTTAGGGCTACCAGTGCCTTGTGAGAATGAAATACCCATTTTGAAATCACTGTGGAATTATAGGTGGAGAAAATAGTTTCCATGAACAATGGAAAATAAGTGCATACTGACCTAGTCGGTCTATTCAGCAGTGACTAATTCAGAGTATTACATTCAATCGTATTAAGTATATAGCAATTGACATTTAATACAGATGGAGAATCTAAATCTATTGTGCAATCTGAAGTGTGGGCACAACCTATTTTTATAATACAAAAGAAAACACTTTATAATTTTCAGACACATAATGCATTCAATCCTTCTTCAAAACTACTTTGTGACAAGCCTTGAAATATTGGAGTAAAATAACATTTTTGAGCAAGTTAACTGTTGCAGTGGAAATATTTAGAGGGTATAGATACATGATGAGGTTTAAGGATAAGATGAATTCACATTAATGTTTTTCCCCATTCCCATATCTGTTGGACAGGTAAGATTTCAAGTATGGCCATGCCATCTTAGTCAAAATGATCCATATAGGCATACATTTTCATTCTGTTCTAATATACTCCTTTGATATGACAAACTTCATATTGTGGCTCCGTTTCCAATTTGTTTACTGTCCTCTTCTATTTCCCATTACTCAGTATCAAAATACCAGAGCCCACTAAATGACTAGCAGACCCTTCCTGCTTGCTTAACTCTTTGTAGTTACAACACTAGCAATTCAGCTAAAGACCTAGCCTGTCTTGTATCCTTGAATACCTCTAGCTCTTCTTATATCATCTCAACCTAAAGGGAAAAATTACTTTGGCCTAAAATGAAAACAACAATCATGCACACACAGCTGTTGAGACATCCTCTTTTTTTTTCTTTTTTCTTTTTTTTTTTAAATCTCCGTCTTTCAAGAGAAGTCTAGCTGCATGGTATGCTTAGCAGGGACTGAGAGGAGAATCACATTTGAATAATTTATTCTTGGCATTGTGCTAGAGGAATTCTTGTTTGCATTCTCGGTGTTTGAGAGAACCTTGTAATAGAGTAGGCGAGATCCTCTTTTTCAACAATGAACCCAAGGGTCAGAGGAATGAGATGCCTTACTCAAGGTCACATGCGCAGTAAGCCAAGATGCAGTTCTAAATCTCCAGCTCCAAAGCTTCGGCTTACTGCACTGTCCCGTGCAGCTTAGAGAGTTGTTTGTTCCCTGGTCATTGAGTCATAGAAGGAGATAGCCCTGAAAAGCCCACTTTTTTCTTCACCAAGTCTCTGAATCCCTAGAAGAATAGATCGTCTGTTTGGGGACGTGGCATTCCTTAGCCTCAGCCTCCCATGCACGTACATAGTCTTGCCTTTCTTGGCCAATCGTTGGCAGCCCCTGGTAGCGCCCCCCCCATCCTAAGAGCCTGTCTTGGGGGAGGAAGGAGAGGGAGAATGAAGGAGGCCTCGTGATCAAACTCTTATTTGGGCCATGTGTGTACTAAAAATACTGTAATCAGCTCTAGGTATTAACACTGCCCCACCTATAGTCAGTCAGTTTACTATAGGACCTGGGCTTACTTGCTGAAAATGTCCTTCTTCTAAAGGCTGGGCATCACTACAGCACAAGGTAAAAGGAGTGTCTTTGAGATACAAGTTTTCTAAACAATTTCAAAGAGTTTGGCAGTAAAAGAGTTACTGCCTCAAATACACTTAATATTCCCACATTGAAAACAGACTCTGAGAACACACTGTAGCAGTGAAAGCATTTCATTAGATCTCCTCTGCAAAAGTGAATGCATTTTGTGTGTGTGTATCAGTGGCGAACTCTTGTTCTTCATTGGAATGAGAACTGAAAAGTGCATGTACACTCAGAACGTTAGCTACTTACTTCTTCAGCACAGAAAGGCATCCCTACATCTCAGCCCACATGGCAGGTGAACAGTATTTGGGCATGCTGTCCCTGTTGTGGTCATCTCTCTAAGAGCATATGTCTCAGTACCCTTGCATGGTGCTACTCCTGCTTACTCTACGTTCATCTTTGTGCTTTTAGAGGAACAAGGGCTGTGTGTAAAGAAGATATACGTGGAAAGAAGGCAATTGGCCACTGCGATGTTTGTGTTTAAACTGGGTCATGGGTATTGCTTTGACCCTGTATTTTTTTTCCCTGTAAAGGGTTCTTTCAATTCACTGTTTCAATTCCTTGGGTCTTCTCCATATAAGAAGAAAAATGGCAACAACAACAGAGAAGTTGGTATTTCCATTCTTCTAAACTATTTTCTCTCCTGTGTGGAGCTTGCCCCCCACCAAAATCCCTCATCCTTTTCCACATACCAAGCCAATTTCACCTTCTCCTCCATAAAATCAAAGGCCCCAAATGGTTTTGCAATAATCATAAGCCTGTAAAATTTTATCTCAAAGATTTTTTTTGTACCAATTGGAGTCCATGTTGCATAGAACCACACTGCTCCACCTTTGCTCTTCAGATGCAATCTGTGTATAAGGAATCACACTTTGGCATGGGACATCTGAGCGTCCAAAGATGTCTTAGTAGTAAAATCTCAGGTCCAAGGACAATGACTGTCTCAGGACATGAAGTGACAGGACTAGGCAGGGAAGGCTAACAATGGTAGATGTAGGGAAGAAATGTGTAAAGGGAGAGGAAACAAAGCAAGGCGTTCATTTACTTTCTACTGAACATACTACAAAGTTCTTGCCAAGTTCCTGGGGGTGGGGTGTTCTAGCAACTGAAGAGCCCTGCGTCTTTAAGCCCTCTGGGGGCTCTTCTGGGTTTCTGATTGCTGCCTGGTCACCAGCCAAGAGCTCCAACCCAATTCAGGATTCGATTGGCTTTCTAATGGGATGGAATTTACCTTGTTTTTGAAAGCCTAGATTGGATGCTGATATTTTAGAAGCAAACATCTGATATCACAGATGAGTAGGCAAATTGCATACTGTCTATTTGCCAGAGAATAGAATTAAGTACCTGCATGCTTTCACACTCCATTTCTGTCAAAAACTGGCAGCAAACCGCCTGAAAAGAGCCTCTGACTTATATTGCCATGCTAACTTAGTGACACATTATGCTGGAAGGTATAGACAAATGATGCTCTCAGGGGATAGATATGGGGGGGTGTTGATAATTTTATGATCTTTTATTTTTTTAAGACAGGGTCTCACTACATAACCCAGGTTAGCCTGGAGCTCCCAATGTAGCTCGGGCTAGCCTCAATGTCCCAGAAATCCTCCTGCCTTAGCCTTGCAAGTGCTGGAATAACAAGACTGAGCTACCACTTTTTCCTTTGTACTTAAAAGAATCAAGTTCTCTTCCAGTGAGTCAGTAACACTTCAACCACTTTGCTCCTCTATGAATTGTTATCAAAAAACATTCATTAAGCTCCATTGTGTTTAGCATTGTGCTAAGTACTATTGGGGATTGTAACCGGTACCTTAAGTCATGGTGCTCATCTTTAAAGACTTTATAGTCTGAGTAGCAGAGCCTACAATATAAAACAACAGTGGGCACTAAAAACAGGAGTTTATGCCAGAGCAGGATGGAGAAAGGCTAAGATTCTTATTCCCATCACCAGTAGATAACACGTATTAATATTTAATATGCACTAGGTAAGTGCTTTCCATGTATTATTTCATTTAATCCTCTCAAATACCTCTAAGAGCGGCACTTTTGTTATCCTTAGTTTTCATATGAGGAATATCAGATGAGATAAGGGACTTGCTCAAGGTGAGCAATAAAAGATGAGACTAGAGGTGTATGGAGGAACCTGGTCACAAAGGATTGTAAAATCATATTAAGAAGTTTGGAATTTCCCCTAAGGTCGGAGAGAAGCCAACTGATATTTAGCATGAAGCTATTTAAAGCATGGAACTAATGTGTGTGGGGGGTTGAGTTATTCTGTATTATTACCGGGTTAAGAATTCTGCAGGAGGAATAAGGATACATCTCAGTGATGGAGTGCTTGCTTCGCATGCATAAGACCATGAATTCAATCCTGGTATTGTGTAGCACAAATAATAACAAAACAGAGAAAGATAGTGGGGTTCAACCTGAAGATTAGAAAAGTAAAGCAGCCAAGCCACTAGATAGCTCTTACCTCTATGAAATCTTCAGAATGAAAGAGAGTGCGTTCCTGTTTCCTCCCGTCTTCTATTCCTCTCTAGTGCTGGGATTAAAGGTGTGCACCACCACTGCCTCTATGGCTAACTAGTGTGGCTGCTAAGATTAAAGGTGTGTGCCAGCACTGCCTGGCCTATATGGCGGACTAGTGTGGCTGTTTTGTGTTCTAATCTTCAGACAAACTCTATTTATTAAAACACAAATGAAATATTACCACAATACTGGGGTGTGGAAGGATGTACCATGAAGATAAAAACTGGAGCAGATAGTTGGGGAATGCTGTGTTAGACTGCTTGGCACTTGACACCCTCAGTACACATTTCTTGAATGGGTACAATAATTTAACAGAGATGTTTTGTTAGATGTAGTGAGGTAATAATTAGAAAGGACAGAGAAAGGACTGAATTGGAGCTATACTTGGTAATTGAAGTGTATGGAATGTGATGATTCATTGGATGTACAGACAAGAGAAAAGAGACAGTTCAGAACAATGAACGCCAGTGTTTCGAGGAGTTAATCACGTGGCCCTTCATTCGTAACATTTAAGGACATTAGGGAAGATTTAGATACTATTTGAAGGAAATGAGTTCAACTTTGGAAACACAGTTTATAGTGCCCATGTTTAGATAAACAAAAATTCCAGTAAGTAATTAACTATAAGAGTCCAGATTTTAGGAGAGATTTGGGATGGAAATATAGATAAGGCAAAATAAGGATCTTTTTCAATGTAATAGAATTGTTCTCAAATTGGATTTGCTGGCCTGCAGATGGCTCAGTAGTTAAGAGCCCTTGATGCTCTTGCAGAGGACCAGAATTCAATTCCCAGTAATCATGTTGCGGGCCTCAGAACTACCTGTAACCCCAACTCCAAGGCATCTGATGCCTTCTTCTGACTTCCATGAGTATCTACATGCACAGGCATGCACACATACACCTATTTTTTTAAAAATCCTTTTAAAAATTGGATTGTGCTAATAGTTGCATATTTCTTTAAACTTACCCAAAGCCATTGGATTGTTGACTTAAAATGTGTTGATTGTATGCGATGTAATTTAAACCTCAATAAAAATAAACAAGAAACTAGCATATAGTGACAATTGCCATAGAAATAGATGAGATCAGGCTAGCCATGGTGACATGCACTTGCAATCCCAGCCACTTAACAGACTGTTGGGGGAAGATTGAAAGCATGAGGTCAATCTGGGTAATTTAGTGATACTTTGTCTCAAAATAAAGTAAAGAAAGGGTGTAGTTCTGTCATGGATTGCTTGCCTAGTATGTGAAAACCTTAGATCAATCCTTAACACAGGAGAAATGAAAAGTAAAACCAACCACCCATACCAAAACAAGGCAAAAATCACAACTATAAAAACACCAAAAATCAAGTCTGCAATAGTGCTAGCATTCTAAGAATACTGGTGTTTATGGTGTGTGTGGGAGTTGGAATATCAGGAAGAAAACTAAGACTGGTGTCATGGAAGCTGTGGGAAGACAGCATTTCTACAAGTACGTGGGTTTTCAGTTTTTGTAATGATATGAAAAACAAGTGTCTTCAAATGCCAGTGGAAGTTAACTAATTGTCAGAGACGGGGGTGGGGGAGATGGGGAAAGAGAGAGAAAGAGAGAGAGAGAGAGAGAGAGAGAGAGAGAGAGAGAGAGAGAGATTGGAAGAGCATTAATTGAATGAATGAGGATACCAAAAGAGGAGGAAACGAGGAACTGAGGGTAGGATTTCTAGAGAAAGACATACCCCTTCTCTTTCTCTGTAAGACAGAAGGAAGGGAGAAGAAGTATGCTTGTTGTCGGTTTTGCGATGAAATTTCTTTTTTCTCTCCGAAGTAGGAGTGCTATGATGATTTCGCTGCAGGTGAGCATGGAGGTGATGGGAATTGAGATTTGAGAACTGGATTGCTGTGCTTATAGCTGGGCACGAAATTAAACTTGAAGGGGAGTTAGTCTCTTCATAGGTCAGACGTGCCAAAAACAATGGGGGGTGAATAATGTTTCCAAGGGGAGGCCACTGGTTATGTGAGAAGCATTTAGGAGCTTGTGGAATTTTCTCCATAACTAACTTAGTCTCTCTCTCTCTCTCCCCTCTCCTCTCTCCCTCCCTTCCCCCTTCCCCTCTATCTGAGATAGGGCCCTCACATAGTCAGGACTGGTATGCAGTCAAGGATGTCCTTAACTTCGGTCTCCCAAGTGCTAGGATTGCAGGCGTGCCGCTACACCCAGTATATACATACGGTGGTAGGGCTAGAATCCATGGCCTCCCGCAAGCTACACAAGCCCTCTACCATCTGAGCTACATACTCAGCCCTTCCGTAAACTTTCTTGCCACATTTTTAATTAAGATTTTACTTTTTATAGTTAAGACATTAATACACCTAACATTATTTTGGGATATATGAGGTCTTGCATTTACTTCCAGAGAGATAGTTACTGCATAAAGGCCATTGGCTAAAATAGAAAAAGTCCTTTTCTTATTAAATGGATATGTTCTTAGCCGTATATCAAGTCTTCATATGAACTTAATTCTATCCTAGACTGTTTTCTGTTTCACTGATTTAATTTTCTACTCCCCTCTCAATCCTTTATTATTTTGATGTATAGTGGTTTTAGCAATTGGACTGGGCATGGTGCCACACATCCTGTAATCTTTGTACTTGGGATGCTGAGGCAGGAGCATCATGACTATAACACCAGTCTAGGCTACATAATTCAGGCCTATATAGGGAAAGCTTGTCACAAACAAACAAGAACAAAACAAAACATGTTTAACATCTGCGATCTGTTTTCCATTGTTTTCTTATTGGCTTAAATACTTGTTTTTTTCATATGAATTTTAAAATACTTTTATCCATTTCTAAGACACATTCAGATTAGATTTAATAATTCTTATTAAATTGCATATTATTTTTTAGAAGAAATAAATCTTATGATGTGATGTTTCATCAAGAAACCTGATGATAATACATTCCTATTTTTTTAGTTTTTATTTTTGAAATCATCTCGTTAATATTTTTTCCCAAGTAACACTGTACCCTTTTGTTAAATCGAATCCTAGGTGTTTTATAGACCTGTTGGGAATGTGTTACTTTTCCATTTTCACTTTTAAAAAGCATGTGGAGAAAAGCTTTCGATTTTGTGTGTTTTCTTACTATACTGATAATTTTAGATCTATAGTAAAGTAGTCTCAAGGATTATCCAAGATGCTTTTATCATCTTTATAAAAATACACTATTTACTTCATTTTCTTTTGCCTCAACCAAACATCAAGAGCTGTGAGGTCAGATTTCTCACTTTGTCTGTGGATTTACTGGAAAGGGCCTTAGCATGTCACCATCTAGTATGATGTTGGCTATTTGTTTTGAGCATCTTTAAGCAACTATTAATTTTTTAACTTTAGAATTTTTATTTGGTTTGGCTACTGAATTCTTTTAAATTTTAGAATGTGTTACTATAATTCCATATGTTGACAAATATTCTAATGTTAAGTCATTCTTTTATTTCTAAAATGATATTTTATTCCTTTGTTGCCATATTAACATTAATTTTTAGATGTGTTTAGGGTTTTTAATATATTCAGAAATGAAATAAACCTATAGTCTTATTATTTCTGATTATCTTTTTTTGGCTTTGGGTATTGTGATATTATACTAGATTTGCCAAGACACATTTGAGATCTTTATATCTTTCTCTGTGGTTTTAAATGAATTCAATGATATGGAACTAATCTATTCTTTCAAGAGTCTATAGAACTCAGCCCTACAACCATCTGGACCTGAAGCCTTTTAAAAAAAGATCTTTAAGTAACTTTTCAATCTTGAGTAAAGTTATTAGTCTCAATATTTTTCACTTATTCTTTGGTAAAATTATGGAAAATTTAAATAATTTTTTAACTATAGGTCATAAATTTATATGTAATATCCAGTAGTGTGTTGGAACTGGCTTGCCAGTTCTAGGTTGTTCCTTGGCAATTGGGGCTTAGTGGCTACACACTGGGGCTTAAAACCCACCATAGTGGAAATTTTATAGTATAAAAATAAGTAAGTGCTGTAAATTATGACCAATTGTATCTTTGCCAGCCCACTATCTATTGTCTGTAGCTATGGGCTCCTCTCCCTTTCCATTGTTACTATTGCATCTCATGTATGTATTTATGTACGCATGTATGTATTTTTGAGACAAGATCTCACTATGTAGCAATGGCTATCCTAGAATTCTCTTTGTAGACCAGGCTGACCTTGAACTCAAACAGATTTACTTGCCTCTGTCTCTGGAGTGCTGGGATTCTTGTTTTATTTTCCATTTTCATTGACATTTTGAGGAACCATTTTTTTAATTATGACTATAATTATATGTAGTGATTTCATTAATCTCTAAAAGTGATTTTCTATCTTCATTTACTTTTATTTCCATTTCTAATTTTTTGAGTTAAATTGTTAATTTATTTATCATTTTATAATCCCTTGAATTAAAATATAGATCCAATAGATCTTTGGTGTTAAGACTGAACCCTTGGGGCTAGAGTGATGGCTAGGTGTTTAAGAGCACCAGCTTCTTTTCTGGCTCCGGTTCAGTTCCCAGCACCTACATGGCAGCCAACACCCACCTGTAACTCCAGTTCCAGAGGATCTGATGCCTTCTTCTGACTTCTTCAGGCCCCAAACAGACATGGCACACAAATACTGGTGCAGGTAAAACATCCAAAAACATAAAATTTAAAATAAGACTGTGCTCTTTTGTTATTTTCCATAGAATTACCAATTTCAATTTCGATGTTTTTAGTTATTTAAGAGCCTATTTCTTCATTTACAAGTAGTTAAGGATTTGAAGATTTATCTTTCTGTGCTTTTTTTTAATTCTTCTTTTGCAGAATAAAAACATAGACAACAGGCTATAAATTCCTTATTTGTCTATGTGCATGTGGGGGGGGCAGGAGATCAGAGGGGGACACAGGTGTTCTGCTCTTTCTCTCTTTGCTCTATCCCTTTAAGTCAAAGTCGCATTGTGAATCTGGAGCTTGTCATTGCTCAGCTAGACTGGCTGACCACTGGGCTCTGGGGAACCAACTGTCTCTGCCCCGCCTTCCCAGGCTGGGGCTACAGCTGTACATTGCCCAACCTAGCTTGTATATGGGTGCTGGGGCTCCAAACTCAGGTCTGCATACTTATGCACCAGGTGCTCTTATCTCTTGAGCCATCTCTGCAATCCTCTTAATAATTTTTTACTCGATTATTTTATACTGAAGGCCTATTTTTCCCCTTATCATTTCTCTTTATCCTTTTTCTACTCTTTTGTAGGCTGGGGATGGAACCCTGAGCCTCTTGAATCCTAGACAAATGTTCTCTCACTAGTTTACAGCCCCAGGCTTTTTCCTGTTTTTAAGATACTTATTTCCTATATGAGTAACTTTCAATTTAGAATTATTGAATTGCGTTGTCAACAATCTCAGATTATTGAGGCAATTCATACTCTCATACCAAAAATATACCAGCAAGCAGGTGGTGCGTTCTTTCATGTTTTCCTGTACCAGGCAACTGCAGAATGAGATCAAGTTCAGTCATTTATACCAAAAGAGCCCTTTGGATCAACTCTCTAGTAGAATAATAGATATCGGATACCAACTAAAGTTGAAAATAGGATGGCACTACCACTCGGTTGAGGATATATACTGACAAATATGTGTTATCCCGTAGGATTAGCATCCTATTATAAATAAGACAGGTGAGTTTTCCAGACTTGAGCTGCTTCAATAGAGAAAGAAATCAGCGAAATAAGAAATAGTTTGGATTGAACAGTTGAATGTCCTCATGTTAGACTGTCTTCCCTAATTCTTGTAACCCCTGCATTCTCTAAGTATTGCCCTTTCTGTTCTACCCTGAGACGTTCTAGTCTTTTGTCCGATGTTAACTTCACAACTTGTTTTCAATGACCTGAAATTCACAATGCTGTGTGAATGAATGAAATATCATTTTATGAGGGCCTGCATTTTTATTAAGGACAGGATAAGTGCTACCACCATGACTCTCTCTCCTGCAGCAGACTCCGGCATTTCTAGCCTATGTAGTTACAACTGTCTTTTATCTGGCTGGGTAGCCCAGGTTAGCTTCTAATTCAAAATCATCCTGCTTTAGCCAACTGAATGCTAGGATTACCAGTGTACACCACCATGCCCCAGTTTCAGTTAGTATTTCAAGACAGAGATTCACGCAGCCCAGGCTGTTCTGGAGCTTACTTTTAGCCAAGGCTAGCCTGAACCTTCTGCCATTGCCTCCCAAGTGCTGGGATGACGGGCACAATCCACCATGCCTAGCTCATTTTTTTTTAATTTAAAAAAGAATAATGGAAAGAGTGCATACTAAAAATGAGGCCTTCTATTTTTTCACTATAAAACATGGCGATTATTCAAATATGTGTGGCCTTTGAAAAACCAATATCAAATTCTTCCTCACAAAATACCAGGATTCAACTAAATCAACTTCAAATGTACTTCTTTATATAACTAGTGAAGTTAAAACATGGAACAGGCATTAGATTCTGGTATTAAGAAATTGTGTCAATAATTATGCAGTAAAACATCTTTTTGAAATGTAAACTAAAGTCGCGGGGGTTGAAATAGTTTCCTGCTTTGAAATAGTGCAGCAGAGAGGGAAGAGAACAGACCGAACAAGAGAAATGTTGATGGCTTCTGAAGCTAAAGAATGTACACATTGGGGTTCATCGTGCTGCCTCGCTTTAAATACGCTTAGATAATTTCACACCGAAACTATTTAAGATGGCAATAATATTTTCACTGCAATGAGTTAAAAACTGTCAAAATATGTAAGGAAAGCATTTTAAAGCTTTCCTTACTCTCTTGTCAGTCAAATACCACAGAGCTTACTTTTTTGTTTTTTTGTTTTTTGTTTTTTAAATCCAAGTCCTATATCACCACTACCTTTATCACTGCTCCTACTAGCCCAGATTTCTCCTATGCCCATTGTACCTTCCTTTTTGCACATTGTCTGACACTCTGCATTGAGGAGAATTTCACAATAGAGAAATAGCAAGGTACAGGATAAACCACACTGACTGTCTTAAGCTGGCCCATGGGAAACTAGATAGGATTAGCTCCATCCTTTGCTGCAAAGTCGATTTGGAATCCAGCTCTGTGGCCATGAGATCTGAACTTGGTGAGAAATCACGGACATGAAGTATCATCATTTATTCAAGTCAGAGTATGTGCATAAGTCAGCTCCCTACCCAAATAAGGGCAACCCAGTCTTTCTGGTTCCAGCTTTAGAAGTGGAAGGAGACTGATTTATCTGGTTTTATAGCATGGAAGTAATGTCTGTATAATAGCAAACTTGTAAATTATTTAAAAAACACTTGCTCATGTTCAAGCACGTGAGTGTGTATGTGAACGCACTCCCAACACGTGTATACACCAGGTATGGGCTCCCAGTGTATGGCAAATGACTCCCAAAAGATGATGGTGATCTGGGAGATAGTTCACTGGATAAAGTGTTTGCTGTACAAATGTGAAGGGTCGAGTTTATGAAATCACATAAAAGGGGAGAAGTCATGGTAGTCAACTTTAATCACAGCTCTCAGGAGGCAAAGACAGAGGATCCTTGGGACAAGCTAGCGAGCTAGAGTCACCAGAACTGGCAAACTCTTGCTTCAGTGAGAGACCTTGTCTCAGTAGAAAGAAAAAGCATGGAGAACAACTGAGAAAGGCACCCAGTATGAACTTCAGAACCGCATGCACACACACACACACACACAAACACACACTCCCTCATGTATGTCCCTACACATACAAGAATGCATACACACATATGAACATGGACAAACATGTGTCATACACATTTTTGAAAGATCACGAGAGCAACCATTTTAAGTGATAAATTAAAGCTGAAATGTGAGCCACCCTGTACTACAGTAAGACAAGTAAGATCATGAATCAAAGCCTCAATTTCGGCTTTGGGCAAAAGAAGTGTTGTCTGTTTTCAACCCAGCAGCGCAAGTTGGAGTGGGAGAGAAATGGAGAAAGAAATCCATATTTATTTAACTCCTACTGTGTACTAGGTACTGTGAGATCCCTATCTATATTAGTTCATTTGCTTTTCACAAGTGCCTCTGAGATAGTTAGTGTTATTTCTGTTTTCCAGGTCAGAAACAGAAGCCCAGAGATAAGTGACTTATTCAAGGTCACCGGTCTTGTAAGCTTCAGAACCAGAATCCAGAGAAGCCCACTTGACTTTAAATACAGAACTCATTCCACTTGACTCTGCTGCCTCCTGGGCTAGAAAAAAAAGTGTTAACAAAACAGAGAGAAAAATCACATGAAAAACACTCAAAAGGAAGAGGGGCAGTTTTCCCAAATAATAGTTTTAGCTACAAAGAACATGATGAAAGGGCAGGACGACTTTGATGGCTCCAGTGATACATGAGTGAGCTGGGGATGTAGCTCCGTTGCTAGAATTGCCTGCCTACTGCACATGAATTCTTGGGTTTAATGTCTAGCTCTGAATAAGATCCTAGTACTTGGGAGGTGGAGGCAAGAGGATCAGAAGAAGTTTAGGATAATCCTTAGTTACACAATGAATTTGAGCTCCCACTGGACTACATGGTGCCTTGTCTCAAAAAAAAGAAAGAAAGAAAGAAAGAAAGAAAGAAAGAAAGAAAGAAAGAAAGAAAGAAAGAAAGAAAGAAAGAGAAGAAAGAAAGGGAAGAAAGAGAGAGAGAAAGAAAACAGAAAGAAAGAAAGAAAGAAAGAAAGAGAGAGAGAGAGAGAGAGAGAGAGAGAGANAGAGAGAGAAAGAAAACAGAAAGAAAGAAAGAAAGAAAGAAAGAGAGAGAGAGAGAGAGAGAGAGAGAGAGAGAAAGAAAGAAAGAAAGAAAGAAAGAAAGAAAGAAAGAAAGAAAGAAAGAAAGAAAGAAAGAACATCCATAGCATAAATATCTGCTTCAGAGTTAGGCAGCCCAGCTTGTGCTGGAATCAACACTTGCTAGCTCACGTGATTTTGATAGTTCGCTTTACCCCTCTGGATCTTGGTTTTATCATCCATAAAATGCAGACACTAGTATCTGCTCCATATACCTCATGAGTATTGGGAAGATAAATACAGACATGAAACATCTCCATGATGACTCTCCAGCACCGTTCTTCTCCCCACGCTGCCACTACGGAGATATAGATGTATAAGGTTAAGGATGTCACTAAGGCAAAGTTGTGTAGGAAAGCAGCTCTATAAAGGTAGGCTTTTGTTTAGCAACTATTGGGGTTGGGAACACAGGTTGACTTGCCTTGCTTTACTGATGGTTGAGAGAGGTATGTGATATGGGCATTATGCACGCAGATTCATATATATGGACAAAACAAGGCAACACCCCTTGGGGTCCCTGGGTAAGCCTATGTTACCCTGTGACTCTATTAACACTTTTGTGGTACCAGAGTTGCTGTGATTTTGATAATCAATCCTCCTTCCTACCCCAATGCCAGGCAAGCT
Organism: Alexandromys fortis; assembly: GCF_014885135.2. Classification (NCBI taxonomy): domain Eukaryota; kingdom Metazoa; phylum Chordata; class Mammalia; order Rodentia; family Cricetidae; genus Alexandromys; species Alexandromys fortis. The sequence continues at coordinate 1,293,984 of NW_026068105.1, forward strand.
AATAAGTGGATTCCCTGCTATGCTACATAGAATGGAGATCGAATGGGGGAAGGTATACATTCACTGGTGTGTTCAAGTATTTTAATGAGCCTCCTGTATATAGAGATGTACTCTGCTTGAAGCTCAGAGCACAGAACAGATGGAATCCCCTCCCTCCAGGAGCACTACAGAGGAGACTAAAGCTGAATGCAATTACAGTGTTATATTTTTTTTTTTGTAAGCAAGAGAATACATTAGTTACCTTTCCTTCTTTGACACCTATTTCTTCTAGATTCCAGCTAATATCTTTTGGCCTCAGAGCCTGGGGATTGTGTTAATTATGGGGTAGCCCAGAGCAGAAAAACAAGTTTGGGCCAGACAAATTCCTTTCTAGCTAACCGTATGAAATGTAATTGGTGTTCTGTCAGAAATAAGTCATTGACCTTCCTCCTGGCATAGCCCTTTTGCTCTGAATGATGACAGTAAGTAGGTAATGGCGTGGTTCCTAGTAGGGAGACACTCAGTCCCTCTTGGCATTGACCTTTTGTTCTGAATGGTGATAGGAAGTGTGCTAGTGTGGCATCAGGGAGAGAGTCTGTCTTACTTTTAGAGGCGGAGCTAGCCCTGTCCTATAGTTTGGAGGTCACTGATTGGTGAATGAGATCGAGAGGTGTAGATACAGAAGGAAGAGTAAGAGAAGGGACCTGAGGAATCTCAGGGAAAAACAAATCATGATGACCCAGTATGTTCCAGGAAAGAAAACAGATTGTATTTTTAAACTGAATAAAAGTAATTCAGACGATGAAACAGTACTCGCCTGTTTCCGCAGATGCTGTAAATTCTATAGCAGTAGGAGCCACAGCTGTCATCATCATTGATGCAGTGGGAAGACAAGACAAAGCAAGAGAAAACACAGTAGAAAATGTATAAGATGGTTTAGTCACATCATTTAATAAGCATATACGAACCCTCTGAGACTAGGTATAAGTATTGTCCCATATAGAGGAGAGGAAACTGAGGCCACTTCTTGTTAAGGAGACTTTCCTAGCAATATGTTTTTAAGAATCCATTTCCAATTTTAATTGAATTTTGTTTTATAGTTTGTCACCCCGTGAGTTACAGGGAACCCTTCTTTACATTGCCCTTAGACATTTGCACTTAAAACATGTTCTGGACCATGTGCACATATGTATGCATGTATATATGGACAAACATCGATATATTAATCTAGATCTGATTCTCTCTTTTTCTTAACCCTTCACCATCAAGTGCACTAGTGTTTCCTGCCATATGAAGCGGTTAAGACCTTTGCAAATATATCCTCAAGGCATATTTGTCTTTTGTCACAGACTTGGAGACTATTCTGAGACTTCCTGTCTCCGTGATGTGCTCAAACATGACTCCTCAGGCTCTTCTCCTCGGGGCTCTGTTCTGGTATTTCTCTATCTTCTATCTTTACTCCTGACCTGACTGACCCATGGAGCTTGGAGGAATGTGCCGTCTGCTTTAGCTAATGTCATTTCTCTGCTCGTTTTTTCCCCCTACTGATCATCTGCCTGTTCTGAACCTGAAACAAGGACTTTGGTTTTTGTCAGCTGAAATCCACTAGTTCTCAAAGAATCACTACTAAGCCCTATCATGATAGGGACTTTGTTTCCCTAATTTATGTCTCTAGTTTGTTCTTTTAGCATCTGTACTTTGTGTTTTGTTCACCAGTTTCACACGTACTTAAGCATATATTTACCTTTGGCCAGGCACTAGAAGGGCATAGAACTTGTCCCCACAGGAGGTAAACTGTTTTTCTTCTGCTTGACATTTTGTCCCATAAGGCGCTGCTCAAGTGTATGTCTCCCCGCAGGAAGGCATTCCCCATGCCCGGTGCATCTTCCTAGTTTAGGTGCCTTTCTTCTCTGTGCCTAGCAGCACCCTAAGCAAACTTCACCTCAGCTCTTCTGTGTACTCATTTTTCTTCCCTCCAGACAAAACTCTAAGAGTAAGCTATCCTGTATTGCTTTAAAACGTTCATAATTCCTTCTCTCATACAATACATCCTGACCATAGCTTCCCCTTCCTCCACTTTTCCCAGCCCCCTTCACCTCCCCTCTCCCCCAGCCCCACTTCCTAGCCACATCTCCGCTCAGAAAAGAGCAAGCCTCCCCGTGACATCAACTGAACATAACACAAGGAGATACCACACCAGGCACAAACCCTTACATGAGGGCCAGGTTAGACAGCCCAGCAGGAGGAAGAGAGCAGGCAATAGAGTCAGAGGTAGCCCCTACTCTCACTGTTAGGAGGCCCACAAAAACCCCAAGCTAACACCCATAACATACACACAGAGGACCTAGCATAGACCCACAAAGACTCCGAGATTGCCGCTTCACACACACAGACCCTGCGAGCCCTGCGTAGCTGATTACTTGTGACCTTGGTCCCTTGTCCTTCTAGACCCCTCTGGCTCCCACAATTTCTCCTTCCCATCTTCGGCGGAGTCGGAGAGGGACCCGATGGAGATCTCCAACCTGGGCTCTCTCTTTGCCTATTGTTTGGCTGTGGGTCTCTGCATCTGCTCCTATCAGGTAATGGTTATGTGGAGAAATGATAAGTAAATAGTTCCTCCTGGTGGATAGCTCGTAGAAGTACAACTTTTAATGCCCCAGCAGGATTAGCCAATACCCAGGTAATTTCTTTCATTCAACATAAAGAAAGAAAATATTTTAAAATATATGGTCTCCTAAGACCTATGTAGTTATTCAGACATTTCTCCAATTTTTCATATTTCGGTAAACTATTGTTTGGGATGACAAGACAGATGAAAGAAAACAAATTTGAGCAATTGTGTAAAAAGAAATGGAAGAGCTATTTGTCTCATAATGAAGAAATAGGATGCAGCACGGGTCTCCCTCGGTATCCATGGACGATTGGCTCAGATACCAAACTTTGCAGATGCTCAAGTCCTTGGCATAGCATGGTTTAGTATTTTCATACAATCTAAATATAGCCTTCCTTATACTTTAAATATTTGTAGATTACTTAGAATAGCACAGTGTGGATGCTATATAAATAGTTGTTGTACTATATTGCTTGGGAATAAGATCAAATATCTGTACATACTCAATCCAGAATCAGATTTGTTCAGATATTTTCCCTTTTTCAGTCCATTCTTTTATTTTATTTGAATAACTTTTTTTCATTTATTTTACATACCGAGCACAGTTTACCCTCCCTCCTCTCCTTCTGGTCCCCTCTTCCCATCTACAACCCTCCTTCATATTCATTCAGAAAGGGCCAGCCCCCCCCCCCATAGGCTTGAACAAAGCATGGCTCCGATAGTATAAATATGAGGTTGATTAAATCCACAGGTATGGAACTTATGGATGTGGAAAGCTAGCTGTATAGACTTTTCCATTTTACCTTGATTTTAGGGCAAGCACACCCATATTCATTGATTCATTTTTAACAGATTCAGAGATCTGCCTGCCTCTGCCTCTGCCTCCTGAGTGCTGGGATTAAAGGCATGTGTCACCACCGCCCGGCCTTTCAACTGGTATTTATAGCTCACCTACAATATGTTAAGCACATGTTGTGGGTACAGTAGTGAACGAAGCAATGCCCTCATCTTCAGGAGCTTCCATTCATATTGGAGGGGGACATAAAATTAAAAACCCAATATTCTTATTAAGTGGGGTAAGGAGGATTTGTGGGGGGAGACAGAGATATAAAAAGAGACTGAGACTATATTGGACCCAACTATTTTATCAGATACGTGTAATTGTTAGAATTTCAGAAAACTACAGAAATGTTGCCTCCCCAGACCTGCCAAAATCCTTATGGGGACTTTAGAGAGTTTTCTTCCTTGGCTTGCATTTTTATTTGTGGGGGGAGCATGTTTATTTAGTTACCTATATTCTTATAATCACTGCCATAATTAGGACAGTATTGTTTCATCACCTCCACCTCAAACTCACTTGTGCTGCCTCTTTTTAAAAAGTTGATGTGTTTATTTATTTATGTGTTTGTTGTTTTGTCTGCATGTATGTCTGTGCGCTACCTGCAGGTCTGATGCTCACAGAGGTCCAAAGAGAGTGTTGGAATCCCTGGATCTGACATTACAAATGGTTAAGAATCAGCGGGTGTGGGTGCTAGGAACCAAACTCAGCTCTTTTGCGAGAGCAGCCAATGAATACTCTTAAGCATGGAGTCATTTTGTCGACACCATGTGCTACCAATTTGTACTGTAGTCACATCTCCCTTCCTTACAATCACTGGTCTGTTCATCATTATAATTTTGTAATTTCTGTAATGTTTTATAAATGGAATCATACAGTATTCAAAATATTATGATTTTCTGTGTCACTCATCATAATGTTTCTGTGATCCATTAAACTTGTATCAATAGCTTTTTTCTATGATTTGATATAGTTGGGAGGGTATTCAATTCCACTGTTTGTTTATCCTTGCTCTTAGTGAGGAATATTTCAGTTTGGGTCGACTATAATAGTTCATGTAAGTTATGTGTGCACACTTCCATAAATGTTCCTATTTGTAGAGTAAATGCATAGACGTATGAGCTAGAGACTTTGGTGTCTCCTAACGGGTTTATGGCCAATTGCTGTGTAGTAGACAGGTAGTACAGGGGAAGGAACACCAGCCGGGTAAGGAGTTGAAAGACCTAGCTCTAGGCCGGCTCTGTCATTTTTTACTAATACAATTTTGGATGATTCCACCCTCTTTCCAGGACTCATACTCTAATAAGCAACGAAGTCGAAATCTATGGGTTTTTGCTAACCCATTTCATAGCTAATCTGCCCATGGTTCTGAAGATATTCCTTTTTAAAAGTAGGTCTCTCTGTCATTTCACATAGAAATTTTAACTGTGTACATAAAATGCTAGAGGCCAAACCTAAATTGTACCTTTCCTGCTTTTTTCTTTCATGTCCTGAGCAATTGCCTGGTATAAAAATGCTATATTGAGGGAGACACTAGACAACCTGAAGGCTACAAAGGTTTGATGGTCTGATCCCTGCAGGGAAAAGCTCTCCAAAACCAGCGCAGAGTTGCCATGTGCAATTATGTTAGAAAGGCCGTTCTTAAGACAGATATGTGGAGCAAACTGTCCCATCCCTATACTGTCAAGATTTTTGCTAGCTAGAGAAGGGTAAAATAAGCATGGGACACATACGTAAAAATACGCATGTGTATATCGTTCGCGTCTCTACATATGTTACATTATGTGTTTGTTGTATTTTCTCACAAAACTAAGAAAACACATACACAAAGCATTCCAAGAGAGTAATCTTAGAGAATGTGGTTGTCTTGTGAGGAATTACTAAGAGGAAGAGAAGCCTGTTTTCTCTGCCTCTGTCTCCTGCCTGCCTGCTTGTCTGTCCCTCTCTCCCTCCCTTCCACCCTCCACCCCCCTCCCCACATATGGTGACTAAAATCATAGACAGGAACAGACTGCCTAGTTTAAAATCCTGGTTTTGACTCTAGCTATATGACCTTGTGCAAGTTTTACAGCCCCTGTGTTTCCTAATTTCTTCTTCGGAAAGAGTAATGACTGCTCATGCCTTCTGCAGAGGGCCAGCGGGAGAAGTAAAGAACCTAAAAATACAGGAAGCAGTTAGAGAGTGCTAAGCAGCAGAAAGTGTTAAGGACTGTGCACCTAACCCACAAGCCGACAGGAAATTTGTCTCTTACTCAATATCTGACTGGTGCCCAACTCATTAGCATTCTTACACCACTAGACATGGCGTAGCTTCCTTTGCCAATTTGTCTGGCTCCAGCAGCCATGCCCCATCCACGTCCTAATCTCTCATGCCCCCACCTTTCCAGAGAAAACAGCTTAGGAGCTGAGACTGTTAATTGCTTAACTCTGCCCAAGTAACTTTTGGCTTCCCTTCCTAGGTGGTAGTTACCCAAGTACAATGAGCTAAAAAGCCTATTAATAGTTGCATATATTCCTTAGTTCTTGAGGTGGCCACCCTCCTCCAAATCTAAAAGAACAAAGCAGACATATTGGAGAAAATCCTGCTTCCTTTAGTTATTTTTATTTAAAGCTTCAGTCATGTCTTTGAAATGCTGTGGTGGTTTGAAAACAACATAAAAGATTTCTTTCTTTCCCTGTATTCATTTGAACCTAGCAGCTGTCTGCTGGAGGTGCCGGTGCTGATGACGGGGCCTGTTTGTGTATGTCCTTAAAGCATGATCTGGCTTAACACCTTGGCTTTGATGCTGCCACCGTCAGTACTATGTCTGCTTCATAAACATTGCATTTTCTTGAAAGCATCATTGTAAAAAGCAATGATTTTTTTTGCAGCTCTGTAAGATGGCAAATCTGTTCTTAAGAGCTTCTTGGTAATTCATCAGCTGTTCAATTTACCTCTCACTTTTCCTTCTCATCTCTCTCGTTCAGAAAGCAACTGCATACTGAATGACTTCCAACTCGGACTCTTCGCTCTGATGTTATGGAGTTTGAGAAGGTGGGACAGAACAGTAATGGGAGAGCAGGAGGTGCGGAGATTGTGGCCTTCTCTCCCATTTCCTGCGCCTGCTTTCTCTCCCCTCTGTACTGTTTATAATACTTCGGGTGTTATTATAGCACCAAGGTCCTGAGTCAAAATAGCAGCACATCTTTGCAAAGTGTATCTGCAACCTTCATGGCTTTTCTTTTTTGTGTGTATAAGCATGCGTGTCTACATGTGCATGTGTGTACACGTGTGGAGGTAAGAGGCTAACATTGGATGATTCCTTCTACTCCTCCCTGCCTTATTTTCTAAGACAGGGTGTCTCCCTGAATCTGGAATGTGGCAATTCAGCAGGACAAGCAGGCCTGTGAGTTCTAGGCACCATCTTTTTCTTGTTTTTCTTCAACACTGGCAGTGAAGGTGCACATTGCCATGCATGGTTTTTTATGCGTGTTCTAGAAATTTTAGTTGGGGTACTCATGTTGGCATGGCAAGCACCTTGACCACAGAGTCATTACCCCAGCTCCGTTTCTTTCTTTTCTTTAATAAAACACCATCTTGCTTTGTACTTCATGGTGGCATTGATCTCAGAAACCTCCTGCTCTTGAACGTTGTAAGTATAGGTGTAAGCCACTTTGCCTGATTTGAAATCTCCTTGTTAAATAGTGTGTGTGTGTGTGTGTGTGTGTACATATGTGTGCAGGAGCATGTGCCTCTATGTGCATGTGCCTGTGGAGGCCAGAAGAAAACATTCGAATGCACTTTCAATCCCTTGACACCTTCTTTTTGAGATCATGGTCTCATTGCTGAGCCTGAAACTTGCTGTTTGGCTAGACTTTCTGTTGGTCAGTGAGCTCCAGGATCTCTGTCTGTCCTTTCCCCCACTGCAGTGGGGTTACAGGTGCTTGTCACTACACCTGACTTTTTGCAGGCACGTTAGCGATCTGAACTCCGGTCCCCATGCTGGGCAGCAAGCAGTGTACCCACGGGACTGTCTTCCAGCCCCTGCTTTGCTACTTCCAGCCTTACTTCATTGCGTCTGCAATCTGGTCTGCTCCATCAGCGCATTCTCTACCGCTCCTCCTAATGCTTTTGCTTACTCTATTCACACCATTCTCTGCCTGGACTCCTCTCTCCTTAGCCCCACTTCTTCAAGCTCAACTATTGCTTATTCGCCTAAGCCAGATCAGAGACAAGAAACCTATCATAACCGTCCTTGATGATCTTTTTCCACTGGCAAAATCCGATGCTTCCTGGTTTGTTCTCATTAGGGCTTTGTTGTACTCCGTTATACTGAGTGTTCTTTAAATTAGAATTAGTTGTCTTCACACTTCATTCTTTCAACTAAACATTGAGTTCCTCAAAGGCAGAAGTCATGTTTTTCATCATTACATTCCACTCCTTGTAAATGGCAGGCACTCATTGTTTGCTGAAACACAAAGTTCTCCAAATGATCTTTAATGCTGGAATTTTAGAAATTTCCAGGAGGAAGATGATGATCTGTTTAAGTAGATGACTTCTTGGTTGGCACTAACTTGTCAAGCAGAGAACACTGACATAAAAAAATGATATTCATTTGAGTCTGGGTATGTGGGATAATTTACCACTACATAGGGATTGTTCCAGCTGAACAAGAAATCTCAATACCTTCTGAACTCCTGCACAACTCTCTACAGGACTGATAGATAATATGGCAGTGGAGGGGAGGGCGTGGGTGAGGACATTTCTCACCAAGACAGAGAGAAGGCTGATGAACTTTAAACACAGAAATAAAACAAAGACCTGGAGAATGAGCACATGAGGGTTTTCCCCTTAAAACTGTCAAATGCATTTGTGATGGTTTATTGATTGTCCGTTGAGAGGGTTTAGAACAGTGAGGAGACAAATCTCTGGGCATACCTGGGAGGAATAATCTAGAGTGAGTTCATTATGGTGGGAAGATCCCCTTGAACTGGGGAAGGCATCTGTGTGGAGTCCTAGAGTGTATGCAAAGGCGACAGGCAGCTAAACACTAGCACATACCATTCTTTGCATCCAACTGTGGATGAAACGCAAGTAGCTGTCTCAAACGCTACCTTCTAGGATTCACCTGCCATGATGTACCCGTGGACAGTGAGCAAAGCAAGCTCTTCCTTAAGTTGCTTTTGTCAGGTGTGTTGTAATAGCAATAAGAAAAGGAGTTAATGCAGCATCTCTGGAAGGAGTTAGGGTTCTAGCACATCTCCATTCCAATATAGAGTTTAAGTACGTACCAAAAGAACTATTTACACTAAAAAGGGTCTTTGTAACCCATGATATTTGTAACCACCCCCATATTGTTTCCTTGCAGTGCCCCCCCCCAGTCAAAATCCTCTCAGCAAAGGAATTTGTGAATTTGCACTAGAGAAGGGTGGACATTTGACAAGATGAGACCTTACTTTACAATCAGTTGCAGAGCTGGGAAATTTTCAGCAGTAGAGGGTTTGCTTTGCATGTATGAGGTCTTAGTTTTAATCCTCACTACTCAAAAAGGATGAGTGGCATACAGCTGGAAAAAACATGCAAGTCCAAGTTCTTGCTGCGATTGAGAGGAAAGTAAAACAGCATGGAACCAAGAAGAAGGCCTGGGAACTTGCCAGTGCTTAGTCTTTGAACGAGTGAGTTGGGATCCTTTGTTTTAAATATCACAAACTGCCCCTCAGAGTCTTTTTGAAGTAGGTGGATTCACACAAATAGGTTGGCAGAATTGCCCCAATGATATCTTTAAGGGGGATATTTTTTTCAAATTAAGCAAATTGATATTTTTATTTCTTTTCATGCTCTCAAGATCATTAACAACCATTAAGTATGTGAAACTAGCAGATCTTTGGAAAAATCAATCTATCAAATATCTATCAACATATCTATGTCTTTTGTTCATTTACTAAAATGCCATTTGTTCCTAAATAATTTATGAATTTAAGGACAAATTAATCTATCAAATATCTATCAATATATCTACATCTTTTTTGTTCATTTACTACAAATGTCATTTGTTACTAAATAATTTATGAATAATTTATGAATTTAAGGACAAATTAAAGCATGAAGAAATAAAAATCCTTAAATTCCTCTATGAAGAATGAGCATGCCCTTGCTTCTGTCCTTGTCTCTGAGCTCACTAGTCTTATATTTTTTCTTTCCATGATAATAAATTTTTTCTTCTTTCTTATTAAAGTTTTTCATTTATTTGACATACCAACCACAGTTTCCCCCCTTTTCTGTTCCCTCCCCCACCTCCCGTCCGCACACCCCCATCCACACCCCCTTAATTCAGAAAGGAACAGGTCTTCCATGAGAATTAACAAAGCATGGCATATCAGGTTGAGGCAGGACCAAGCTCCTCCTCCTACATCAAGCCTAGGTGAGGCAATCCAGCATGGGGAATAGGTTTCCAAAAACCCAGCTCATGCATCAGGGACAGGTCCTGAACACAATGCTAGGGGCCCCACAAACAGGCCAAGCTACACAACTGTCATCCACATGCAGATGGTTTAGTTCAGTCCCTTACAGGTTTCCAAGCCGTCAGTCCAGAATCTGTGAGCTCTCACTAGCTCAGATCAGCTGTCTCTGTGGCTTCTAAGGGGGATGAATTTTTATACATAAAATCTAGCATAAACTTTATATAAAATCCCTACCCAAGCCCACTAACTTAAAACAAATAGCAAAGTTCAAAGAGCTGGAGTCTTGAACATACTAACCAATCTACCAAAGACATTTAATGAGATAACCTGAATTATTTTCAACTAAGGGTTCCTATATAGCTGAAATAACCTTGCTGCATATTCAGATAAAACTGCAAACAAAGCATTGGGCTTTCAAATGCCTTCCAAGTAATTTGAGTTGTTTTATTCACATCATGAAGACAGATTTTCCCTGGAGTTTTTCCTGTTCAGAAAACATTTCAAGACATTGCTCTTCTAGGCTGCTTCTTGACATGGAAACATTTTAATGTCATTGCTTTAGCTTTGATTTGGAATGTTGCCTCTGCAGCCAACTTTCTGCTCTACTAGTTGTTCTTGTTTTTTTTCTTTTTAAATCTCCCCTGATGTGATGGCTCCAAGTCCCTTCCCATCCTAGCTTCTATACTTCAACCTAATTTTTTTCAACAAAATATATTTACTATGGCATATTTTCTGAAGCTTGGCCTCCGTGTTGTTTTATATTTCACTCAGCCAATTCTATCAACAAATGTTCTGTAAGTATTCATTTTTTACAAGGCATTGTTCCAAGTACTTTGGAAGGCACAAAGTGGAAAATCTCTCCTCAAGGAACTTGTTGGTTCATCGGAGAATTTCGAGCAAGGAAAGTGTAGTAGTTACTTGTCTTGTTACTGTGACCAAATACCTGACAAAGTAATTGAAGTAAAGAAGGGTTCATTTTGGTTGATAGTTTAAGGAAATAGTCTATGTGGCAGAGAAGGAAGGGTGGCAGGAATGTGAACCAGATGGCCACATCGGGTCAGCAGTCAAGAGGGACAGAAAGATGAATGCTGGTCAGCTCACTTTCTCTTTCTTATTCAATCTAAGGCCCCAGACCATAGTGTGGTGCTGCCTACACTAGGGATGAGTTTAAACCCAATCATGTTGACAATAAATATTAACCATCATGGAATAGTTTCTAATCTTTGATATATATGTTCTGTTCACATCCAATAACTTCCTAAGTCATCCTTAAGTTTGTTATTAGACCAACTGAACTAATGGTTGTTGGTAGAGGATGCTTGTTTATTCCTGGCCACCCAGAACTGAAGTAATCACACAGAAACTGTATTATTACAACACTGCTTGGCCTATTAGCTCACGCTTCTTATTGGCTAGCTCTTATATCTTACATTAACCTACTTCTTAACCCATGAAAAGTTCTAAGTTTTTAAAACATTTTAAATGTCATAGTCTGTTAGTCTTTGAAAGATTTGAAGAATATCTGTCTAACTGAAATATATTTCTATATATCTAGAAAACCTAAATAACATGACAAGAAGCTTGACTACTATAAATGATTATCTATTAACTTATATTTCTTAATTATACAATATATT
>NW_026068105.1:1305521-1343722 GCF_014885135.2 Alexandromys fortis
AGAAATATATATACACAGTATAACAAAATTGACCTTAAATTTGTATCAATAGACCAAGATCTATACCATTGCAAAGTATTCATCTCTTTATAAACAATATTTGGGGGTTTGGGCATAGTTCTCTCCAAAATGCTTCCTGATTTTTGTTGGGCAAAGTAATTTTAGAGGTTTACAGAGACCTTTCAGGGGTCTTGGTCCATCAAATCACATTATCCTGGAAGGAATCCACAGGTTCTCATCTTCTGTGGAAACAAAATCAGAACCTCTTTTCCAAAGCAACATATCCTTAGACACAAATTTTGAAGTCAAGATACCTTAATATATATATATGTTGGTTTAGCTTAGCAGCCTGTACAATGAACTGTCTCTCTGTACTTAGCTCAGTCACAGTCAAAAATTCAAAGAAAACACAGTAATAAACATAATTCAGATTCTCTGTGTATATTCCATCTTTATGTGGCGTATGTTTCTTTACTCCTTTAATCTATGACTGTCTGTACTCTGTCTCTTTAAAGTCTTTACTTTTTTCAAACTATTTACTTTGTTTTATAACTATTTCTTCTCTCTCCTAAGCCTACATATATTTATTCAACACTGTGACCCATTTAGAGGTCTTTTCCATCTGAATTTGTCTTTATTGCATATTTGTAATCATTTTCTGACCAGTGCTGTTCCTTAAAATGCTGAGCAGCATGGTAAGGACTAAGGCTGCTTTGCCTTTTGGGCCCATCCAGTCCAACATGGCCGAGGTCTGTTCACTGTTTCTGAGACTACTGGGTGGGAGCTAGTTGGCCCATGCTGCCACCAAGTAACTTGTAGCATGCTGCCCGAAAACCCTGTTCAAGTGCTTGGCCTTCTAAAAGAGCCTGAATTTGTGCTGCCTGAAACAGGAAGCCACCATTTCTTATGCTGACTCAGTAAGTCTTTTCTTAAAGGAGCCTCAGCACTCCTGCTCACCACCAGCAAACAGAGTTCATCTGAAAAAAAAATGCCAGCTACCAAGAAGCCGTGCTTAACTCTGTTCTTTTGTGTCTATAATTCCTTTCTAAGCTTTCACAGGTTTTATGTGAATGTGGTTGTCCCATGTTGGTGTGCCAATAATGATATTTCCTCTTCATTAAAAAAAAAGTTAACTGAAGGCATCCATCATCCTATTTTTCTTCTCTTCAAGAATATTTGGTGGCAAGATGACTCAGTGGTTAGGAGAGATTACTGTTCTTTCAGAAGACTAGAGTTTAGTTCTTAAGCTTTCATGTCAGACAGCTTACAACCACTGTGACTCCAGATCCTTTCTCTTCTGGCCTCTGTGGGTGTCCCACTAGCAGGCACAGGCACATATGCATACATAAAAATAAAAAATAACTCTTAAAAAAGAATATTTTTAAGAATATCATATTGCATATAGAATAAAGTTCTTGACATGGTGTCTCATTCAAGCCTTGTTGCTTGGTTTGAAATGTTCTTCCCTTTTAACTTTTAAATCTCTAACACATCCCATCTCATTCTTGGATCTTTTCCACTTGCTCACTAAGAGAATGGTGTTTTCTTTCAGTTTCTGTGTTTAGAGTTGGCATGGCTCAGTTGACATTTATCTTATGCTACTTTGATTTCTCTCTCTCTCTCTCTCTCTCTCTCTCTCTCTCTCTCTCTCTCTCTCTCTCTCTCTCGTATGCATACATGCATATGCCCTATTCTTCCTCACCTAGATTGCTAATTGTTTGAAGACAGGGCCTTAGCAGAATGTATTCCACAAAAGGTGCTTAATAAATGTTTGATGAAGAAGGCAAAGGAAGAGTTATGGGGCTGCAGGCAATAACAATGACTTTGAGAGCAGAGAGCTTAGTTAAAGAGGCCTTTTCAAAGGTGTGCAAAGGGTAATAAAGGACTCAATGTATTTGCAACTTGACTCAAATTCTCGAGAAACTTTAGGGAGATTGAAATGACAATAGGGCTTTGGGACTGCTGAAAATTTACATGGGGCTATGAGGAACAAGTTTGCTCTTCCCTAGTGATCTCAGATGCCACACCCATAAAGTCTCACCAACATGACTTCCTAGACATGAACTGAGCAAGGACAACAATATACATGCCAAGGTGGATGGGGGAAAGACCATGAGACCTAAACACTACACAAAGGCAGCTAAGGAATGCTAAAATTGGGAGAAATAATCTTCCCCAGGGAAGTGCACACCGGTTGGTTATCTAATTCCAAATTGTGAACCCTGAAAAGTTACATACAAGTAGCATTATACATATATAGTTAGAATTATATATGCATATATGTGTATATATTATGTATATATGCATGTAACAACAATTAGTGAAGAAAGAAGCCATGAATTTGAAGGCGAGTAAGGAGGGGTATATGGAAGAGGTAGGAGGGAAGGGGGAAATTGTGATTATATAATAATATCAAAATTAAAATAAAATCTTTTTTCAAAAAAGTTACTAAATCCAAGTAACTGTAACAACATTATTAATAAAAGATAGTAAATCAAAAGTGGAGAGTAGACATGGAGGGAAAATGAAAAGTTAATCTTTAGATATCATATATAGAACAGAGAACCAACTGGACATATCACACACACTCCAACAGATACTGACATAGTGTGTACTATATACCATTCTCTATTCTGGAGATAGACAAAACACAGTCTCTGCCTCCAGACTTTATGATTAAGTGGTGAAGACGCTATAATACAATTGCAGTGATATGAAATAGTAAGCAGAATTACTGAATTATATGGAAAATATATGTAAATGTAGGTGGGAACGTAATTTATTGTGCAGTTACCAGTGAGAAAAAGTTACAGAAAGGATGATTACTGAGTTTGTCCTGATTACTGAGTTTGTCCTTGGAAGATAAATGTAAGTTTATTCAATAAATGAGGATATGCCTTGTTAAATAAAAGGATAATCTCAGGAAAAATATAGGACATACAAATTCATGGCATTCTAAAAGAACAATAAGAAATCTGAAATGATTGAAGAAAAATGGATGTCAGAATGAAGATGGGTAGTGCAAAGGGGATAATGATTATCATAAAGCAAAGCATCAGGAACATACATGGTACACATACACACATGAAGATAAAACACTCATGCACATAAAATTTAAAAACCTTTAAGAAAAGAAATATAACACTATCCAGCAAGAACCAAGGAACTCTGTTCAGTTGGAGACTTCTCAGAAAGAAGAATCAGTTGTGTTTTTTTAAAAGGTGTGGTCCCTGGTAGATTGACCACACTCCAGTGGATGGTCCCAGCCTAGTATTATGTGGGCAGTACAAATTGGACTTTGTGGGTTATTTTCTTTTTTTTTTTTTTTAAGTTTTGAAAAGAAGACAGGAAGCTAAAGAGGGTAGGAGTGGATCTGGGAGGAGTTAGGGGAAGTAGTTGAGGGTGAATATGATCAAAATACACTATATGGAATTCTAAAATAATTATTAAAACCATTTAAAAATATCCAGCAGGGCTGATGGAGAGAGGAGATAGCAGGGCCCAGGGATGGATATTTTATTGAATTTGAGATATGTATAGGAATCTTTTGAAGAGAGCAAGTGACTTGACAGTACAGCCCCTCCTCCCCAGCTAATACAGCAATCTAACTCCTTGGGTTTTGATGCTCTCAAGGAAATCATTGTCTGTTTCTCAGCTTTCTAGAGCTCTGCTCAAGTGGTCCTTGAATAGACTCTTGGGATAATTGTACTTCTCTGTGTCACTGCTCTGTGTGCCGCAGAAATGGAACTGAAACTTGCTTGCCAACACCTGCCGATGTTTCTTCTCAACTAGCTCAGGCATTCATTTCAAAGAGCTCAATTTGAAATATGGTTTTGCCACTTAATTAGCATTGAGATCTGGAGGAAGCTAGTAACATTCTCAAAGCCTTTGTTTCTGCATTTGTGAAGTGAAAGAAAAGAACAGCTTCTGTATTAAAAACTTATAATTATAATTTAATACATGAATTATTTTTCTGTGTAGTGTTTGGCATATAGATTGCTTCAAAGCAGTCAGATACTTGTTTCTTCTTTCCCCATTATATCTGGGGAGTCCCATAATCTCCTATATCCATTTTAGCACCGCATCTGGACTTCATTCCATCCATTATCAATAGTATTAGAGAGGAAGGGGAGAAGAGATCTGTCCACAGAAAGACAGTGAATAGTGGCTGTTGATTCAACTCCCTTTTGACTTTGCGGCAGAGATATTTTGATGTAGATAGTATCTCAAAATAGGAAAAGTATTTAGATATTGGATAGATTTTTTTCTCTAAGCCAAGAAATATGAGTAAAACATTATGACAGCTATGTGAAAAAGTATCTACACATTCATATGTTTCATGTGAAAATAGATCTGCACATTCTCATATTTAAAATCAGAAGGGAACGAGGAAAATGGAAAGCATTTTAGGCCCATAGAAATATGTTGTTGCATTGTAATCTTAATATTATTGTGCCTGTGGAAGAGGATCTTCTTCCCTTGAAACACATGCATCTTCTGTCCTTCTTTTCCAAAGAACAGCAGGAGGACAGGTGATTGAGTAAAGGGATTTGCACAGTGGGAATGACAGGCCCCCATCTCATCTGTCCTTCTGCCCAGCTTTCCATTAACCATCAGAACCTACCAGAGGCCTGGAGAGCTTCCTGACTGTGATGCTTCAATACCCTTGCATCATTGATGTCATCATCTCTACCCTTCTTCTAGGAGTGGATCTTACTGAAGGAGGTCTGGAAGAAGTTGTGCATGTTTAGCCATCAGTCCGAACCTTTTAGATGCAGCAGGAGACCAAAGCAACAATCCCTTTCTAATACTTTGGCCTCTCTTGGCAGGTGAATACGGCTATGCATGAGGCAAAACTTATGGAAGAATGTGACGAGTTGGTAGAGATCATCCAGCAGAGGAAGCAAATGATTGCTGTCAAAATCAAAGAGACAAAGGTAAACCCCAGCACTTCAGGGAGGCCAACGTGCAGCTGGCCTTTTACAAAGCTCATTCCTGACTATTGCAGTTTGAAATTGAATCAGAAAATCAAAAAGAAATGAGATCATTGGTAGAGACACCAAGTAGTGTTTGCTGAGTCTGATAAAAAGCGATGGCAGCTCTGGGTGCTGCAAACATTCTCTACTTTGGCCTGGATGTTGGTTATGTGTACACGCATGCACACAGATGATCATTTACTTAAGATTGAGGCATTTTGCTTTAGCATGTTTTCAATTAAATTTTTAACATTTATTTTGTGTGTATGGGTGTTTTGCCTGGGTGTATGTCTGTGTATCATGTGCATGCAGTGTCCTTGGAGGCCAAAAGAGGTCACGGGATCTCTTGGGACTGGAGTTAAGGTCAGTTGTAGGCCAGCATGTGGGTGTCAAGAATAGAACCCAGGTCTTCTGGAAAAGTAATCATTGTTCTTAACCACTAAGCCATCTTTCCAACCCCTTACCCTCCATATTTTAAGGCAATAAAAAGAAAGAAAGAATGGTAGAAACATAGGTTGGGATTACAGAAGAAATGTGACTGCCATTTTGGCTACTTAGACCTTACAAAAGGTGCTGGGAAACTATTGTGATTCTGTAGGGAGGATTCAATTTGATATGGTAGAGATGCGCATGGTAGATCAAAACATGATGATATTGATGCCAAGAAATCAAGTTTGCAGACATGCAATGATTTCTGGTATGAGTTCTAGAAGATGTAAACTAGGCTAGTGATAGAACATATGGAAAGGAAAAGCATAATTGCTAGAGAGAAAACAGCATCATTTAATTTACTAGATATAACAGAGAAAAGGAGAGAAAAGTATCAAAGAACTGCAGATTTCTATGCAGGGAACTGAAGAGTAAGGGTTAAAGAGGTCAGATGAAAGTCTCCATGCAGCCGCTGTATGTTTTTAGACTTGTTAGCCTACTGGTAAATGATAGTGATTGAAAGCCCATGCTGAGGGTACAATGGGAAAAGTTGAAAGTACCTTATTTGATGACCAATACTTTGTGCCATGCTGGGTAGTTCCAGCTAACATAAACTGAAGTTTCCAAGAATACATTGTAGTAGGTGTAAAGATACTTAGAGAAATATATGCTTGGAAATACAGCTTCTCATAAATAAAAATGAGGGAGTTTTATTAAATGTATGCAAAAATATATTGCCAAAATAAAATGTAACAATGGTGATCTCTAGGTGGTAGAACTTCTTTTTATATTTGTATTTAATTTTCTAAAAATTAGCATGCATTGCTTTTACAATCAGAACAATGTTGTAAATACAAAGAGGAGGTAGATAGTAGAGAAATGCCTGAGTGCAAAGTAAGTAATCAAGTTATAGACTGGGCAAGAGACTTAGCAGCCAGGATGAGAAGGTGAACAGTTGATGTAGGGGCCATACGATATTAATAACCCTTACTTTTAGAATCACTGGGGCAGACCTTCTTCATGGTATTTTATTGCTTTTAATTAAGCACAGTATGTTGTATCTCATCTTTTCTCTTCCCAATCTTTTAAGGTTATGAAACTGAGAAAATTGGCACAGCAGGTTGCTAATTGCCGCCAGTGTCTTGAACGGTCAACAGTCCTCATCAACCAAGCTGAGCATATTCTGAAGGAAAATGACCAAGCCCGGTTTCTGCAATCTGCAAGAAATATCGCTGAAAGGTATATATGCTCCTTATATTTTTTTGAAATGCCCGCTCTTGTGAAAGGGGGCTGGCTTAAAGTCACTTAATTCTCTTCAGCCATTGTACAGTAGCTGCCACCTGAAGATTTTTACCAGCTAGGTAAATAATTGAGCCTCAGTAATAAATTACCCTGCGGATATCTTGACCCCTTCCTCTGTTTTTGCAGCCCACCATCTTTTTTTAAAAATATTGTTTATGGTTTATTTAACTTTATTTTATGTGCATTGGTGTGAAGGTGTCAGATCCCCTGCAACTGGATCTTCAGATAGTTGTGAGCTGCCATGTGAGTGCTGGGAATTGAACCTGGGTCCTCTGGAAGAGCAGTTAGTACTCTTAACCACTGAGCCATCTCTCCAGCCCCCCACCAGCTATTTTAATACACAGCCAAGTATAGGGCTACCTACTGCCTTAAGCTTCCTGCTAGGTCTTGAGCAATCTGTTATAGTTATGGTGTATGGAATAGAAACTCTGGATTGCATTGGATAGGGTGTGCCTTTCCTAAGCCTATGTACTTTTAAAAAAATAAATCAAATTCGCTCCTACTTCCTTGACTCCAATTCCTTTCCTAGCCCCCACCCTGTTTTCCTTCCCTACTTCATATGTTCTCTTTCTTCCAAACCACTGAGTTCATTTATTGTTGTTGTCTGTGTGTGCATAGGTGTATATACAGTTTTTAATCTTTGCATTTTGGTTTTTTTTTGCACAAATTCCTTAGAATAGTAATTCTTGGGCTTTTGTTTAATTATTTGGTCCTTTGAAAATTAATGTCATGAACATTGCTCCAGAGTGTCAGAGAATTCTTGGATCATTAATAGTCTATCTATTGTCCCAGAGTCAATGCTCCTAAAGGAAATCATTGTCCAGTAAAGCCACCAATCCTTCAAGGGGTTACAGTAGACCATTAGGCCAGATATGATCTCCTTTACATATTTCCCTCGCCTTCATTGAAGACTGGCTTTTAAAATCACGATCTTCCTCCTATTGGTAGTGCCATCAATCTTGGTCAGTTCACTCAGACAACTAACCCATGTTATACTCTAACCACCTCGTCATCCACCTTCTCTGATACCTTCTCCAGAGACTCCCAACTTGGATTCTCTTCATCCAGTCGTGTCCTGAACCACATCTCATCCTCATCACTCAGAATCACACAATCATAAACTAAAGTATCACATTTTCTAACCACAACCTCTTTTTAAATTCAACTTTATTGAGACCTCTAAGTCTTGACTCATAGATACACTTTCCTATTTTCTATGAGTGACCTCTTGTCTCTACTTTGTTCTAAGCTTATTTGGGCTTTGCGGTTTATCACTTCAGCCACTCTCTCTTTTCCCAATTCTCCTTCCCATCGCCCAGTCTGACAAAATCCCAAACCTGAATCAGCCTACCTTTTCCCATGCCTGTATTTGACTTTCTGAATTTTGGTAGAGAAAAATCACACAACCAAGTATGCACCACACTACTGAGCGTGCAGTACTAACTCTGTTGCTATGGTCAGCTTCCTTTTCAATCCAGCTCCACAATGCTATTTCAAATCTTATTGTACTCACCCTAAATTTCAACACTGCTGTGTTTCTGCTCATGCTTGCCAAATTATATAGATAATGGTAAGTATAAATAATAATGTTTAACTTCTCATATCAAATTTCTAGACATAGTTATGTGCATATTCCTTACTTCCACCTTCCTTCTGGTTCTAATAAAAGACTTGTCTCCTCATTTGTGATTTGGCTATGTGCATCCTTATTTTTTATAGCTTCAATTTTCCACACAGTTGTTGGCTTCACATCCGCTTTTAGGCCCACTCATGTCTCCATAGCCTAAAACAAAATTTAAAAAAACCACAATTTTCTTCTACCTCATATTCCCCATAGTTGTCATTGTATTTCCCTTCTCTTTGAAGACAACTGCTTTCTAGTTCCTCAGTCCTTATTTTCATTAAATGTTAAATCTTGTTTACAAAAAATGACACCTTGTACGTAGTTAGAATGTAAAATATAGCAAAATTATATTGCCAGAAACAGCACTCTCCTATTATCCAAGACATATAGGTTGTATTAATCCAGCAGCATTTATAATCAAATGTCTTTTAGCAGCTGTTGCTCCTTCCTCAGCTGTCAAACAATTCAAAGACAACATAATAACATACAGTATCCAGATTCTCTGTGTAGTTTCCATCTTTATGTGGCTTTATTTGGAACTCTATTTCTTTTATTTTTATTTTTAATTTTTTTTTTTGAGACAGGGTTTCTCTGTGTATCTTTGGCTGTCCTGGAACTCACTCTGTAGACCAGGCTGTCCTTGCACTCACAGAGACCCACCTGCCTCTGCCTCACAAGTACTAGTATTAAAGGTGTGTGCTACCACATCCAACTATTCTCTTTCTTTCTTTTTTTAAGTACTCTGTCCTTTTTCTTTTCTCTCCCAAGCCTATGTATATTTTTTTAAAAACATACTCTAAACCATTTAGAGGTTTTTTTTTTTATCTGAATCTATCTTTACTGTATATCTCTCTTTTTCTGACCATATGAGTCTTTAATTTGCTAAGTGATATGGCCAGGATTAAAGCCATGGCTTTGATGATTGGATCCACCCCATTCCTTAGCTTTCTGAGAGTCTAGCTTCATGGTGGAGTTACTGAAAGGAGCCATGTTTATTGCCGCAACTCCATAGAGTTTCAAGGTTCCTGCCACCACCAAGAAGCATGCTGTTGGCTATTTATAAACATAATTTAAGTGTTCGGTGGTGGGGCCTCTTAAAAGAACTGCAAGATTTTTGCAGCTAAAACTGAGTCAGGAAGCCTCTCTTAAATGAGATGCGCTTGCCTCTAGCAAACAGAGCCCAGCTGAGAAAATGCTGCTACCAAGAAACTATGCTCAACTCTGTTCTTTTCTGTCTAGAATTACTTTCCAAGCTCTCTCAGGTTTTATGTGGATGGAGTTGACCATGTTGGGCACCAGATGAAGATGGAAGTTATAAAAATAATCTTATACTAGAATTGAGTGTAATAAAGGGTTATTTATTTAGGGGTAGACTCAGAGATCACAGTCCTCTGCACGAACAGGGAACAGAAACCGAATCCAGAAGCAGAGAGTGGGGGGGGGGGAGAATGCAAGCATGAGCTTTTCATTGGCATTTATAGTATAAGAGGCCACACCCAAGTGGACTGGTATCTTAAAGGAGTTCCTACAGCACACATGAGCCCTAATACCTCCATTTTCTCAGTGTTCTCTTCTGTTGGTCTCTTTTGTTCTTGAAAGTTTCACTCCTATTTTCATTGTGTACCTGCTTTTGTGAATCTATATATAAATCTAGAAGCTACAAATGAGAGAAAAGCATATGATGCATTGTGAGACTGGTTTCATTTGCTTAATTGAACAACTGTAGTTGAATTCATTTTCCAACAAAGTAACTTCATTCTTCTTTTTGGCCCCCAAAATACATACATACATACATACATAATACACACACATATATAATACATACATACATACACATGTGCATACATATCATATTTTTCTTCATTATCCTATTGTTGGGCACCTAGATTGGTTCCATAACTAGACTATTATGAAACACTGGTGTACAAGAAACTTAGTGATATGTTGACTTGGAGTCTTTGGGGTAAATACCCAGGAATGTTGTAGCTGGGTCATATGGTAGATCTATTTATTATTTTTGAACAACCTTCATACTGATTTTTATAACTTGTTTACATTTTCACTAGCAGTATATAAGGGTTTCCTTTTATCCATATCCTGGCCAGAACTTATTATTTTTTAAATGATTATCACTCTGACTTGGATAAGATGCAATCACAATGCAGGGTTTATTTGCATTTTCTGATGGTTACTGAAGCTGAACATTTTTTCATGATTGTTGCTCACTTGCATTTTATCTTTCTATTTTGGGGTTTGATCTGTGTGTATGCATGCATGCATGTGTGTATGAAGGTGCACGTGTTTTCCCGTGCACATTTGTATGTGTGTGCATGTGGTGAGCAGGGGACAACCTTAGGTGCCATTACTCAGTCTTCATCCATTTTGTCTTTTGAGATATGTTCTCTCACTGGCATAGAATTCACCAAACAGGCTAGCTGGACAATGAGCCTTGGGTATCTACGAATCTGCCTTCCCAACACTGGAATTATAAGTATAACCTACCATATCGTGCTATTTTTCACATGGGTCCTGAGGATTGAACTCAGGTCCTCATGCATCCACAGTAAGCACTTTACCAACTGATCTATCACCCAAGCCCTCCCACATTTTATCTTTTGAGATCTATTCATGTCATTAACACATTTATTGATTGCATTGTTTGATGTAGTGCTGTTTGGTGTGTTCTTTATATAGTCTAGATATTAATCTTGACAGATATAAAGCTAGCAAAGGTTTTTTCCTATTCTGTTGGCTGTCTCATCACTCAATCAACTATTTCCTTTGCTAGATAATGTTTTTAGTTTCATGAGGTCACATTTATCCTTCATTCACATTATTTCTTTAGTGACTGGTCAAGTTGTACTACAGAGTCATAGTAACTAGAATAGCTAATTAAAATGATCCCTGATTCAAAGACAGAAGCATACATTGATAAAATTAGAATAGAAAACCTACATGTGAACTCACACAGCTATCGCCACCTGATTTTTTTTTACAAAGATACCAAGAATACATATTGGAGGGGAGAAAGTAGTCTCTTCAACAATTGGTGATTGGAAAAACTGAGCATTTACTTGTATATGAATGAAGCTAGACCCGCACCTCTCACCCTGCACAATTATTAGCTCCAAATAGATGAACTATCTTAATGTGAGACCTGAAACATTAAAACTGTTACAGGAAATAAGCAGGAGAAACAATTCCAGATATGAGCAAGGATACAACTTTTTGTCTCTTTGAGGCAGGGTCTCAATTTTAGCTGTTTTTACATGGAACTTACTCTGTCATGTACACTGTCATCAAACTGAACAATACTCCTGCCTCAGCCTCCTCAGTGCTAAGAATATAGGCATGAAATTATTAATTCTTTCCTAATCTTCTGTTCATCATTCTATTAAAATTGAACTTTCGACATTTGAACAAAAATTTGCAAGAGACCTTCCCTTTTAAAGCAGTCTAGTAATTCAGTGCATTTTGAGCATATTATCCTCTCCCCCAACTTTTCTCATATTCACCTCCACCTCTTTAGCTACCCAGTTTCACATTCTTTCCTTTTGTTAATCCGTCATGTACAGTTTGTACTACTCAGCTACTCTTAGATGTGAATCCTGCCCGGTTGACAGATCAGGGGTTTCACCATTAAAGAAACTGACACCCCCTCTCTATCAAATGCTATCAAATGCAAATAGCTCCTCAGCTGGGGAGGAACTCCATGCCCATCTTTCCTCCTCCAACTGAGATGTTGTCTGCATTGAACTAGTACATGTTTTGTGCATGCTGTCAGCATTGTGAGTTCATATGTGCAATAACAGCCTGGTTGTGTCAGGAAAACAGCCTTGTTGAAGTCCTTCATTACCTCTGACTCCTAAGATTTGTATGCTCCTTTTCCTTGAAGATCCATGAGCCTGGAGGAGAGGAACATGATACAGGCATCCTAAATGGGATGAGCACTATGTAGTCTCTTATTCTTTGCATGTTGACTGTGTGTGGGTCTCTCTATTGATTGCTATCTACTGTAAGAAAATGCCATATGGAAACCTACAGTAGAATATATATTATATATACATATATACATTATATATATATATATATATCGATAGAAAAAGTTTAAGTGAAGGTACCCTATAATAGGGGATTGACACCCCAAACATAGGCTAGCACATTAAAAAAAAACCCTCAGTGCGAAGGATAATTCTTTGTGATTCATTGTTTCGGGCCTCTGCTAGGACCGGTGTATTACTTTCAGTACTTTCCTGAATACCTGGTAAACTTTTGACTTCCCTTTTAAGTTTCAGTTCTGAAAGATGTTGGGAAACCATGAGGGGGCGGGGGCAATTTGTTGCTTGGTGAACTTTGCTGTAGGATTATAAAACAGAGTGCCAGCTTTTTATTGTTGGATCTCAGCTGTCAGTAACTGTAGGTGTTTCTTTTGGATCTGTTTCCCTTGGAATGAATCCTGCACCCTCCTGCTTTTGGTGGGCAGGGTATATGGGGTGGGGCAGGCTTACAGACCCTGCTGTCAGCATTCTATGGGCCAAGCAGGGAATAAGACTGAGAAATCACACACACACACTTTTTTTTTTTTTTTTTTTTTTTTTTTTTTTTTTTTTTTTTTTTGTAAACCGTCAAAACTCTGCCAAAGTAAACCTCACATCTCCTGCCAGGCTGCGAAAAGGGCAGGCTGAGTAGATCTGTGGCTCTTGCTATTCTTCATGCAAACTTGCGTCTTTGCGTCACTAAGCCAGCTTGCTGCTGTTGGCTTCCTAATCCAGCGTTCTCTGGTCTGTTGTTGGTTACTGCACATCTGTCCCTTTCCAGTTCCAAACATTTGTTGACAGTCTCTTAGTTTCATTCTCTTTGTCTTTGTGGGTTTAGAGCATTTTTAATTCTTTTTCCTTCCAGTGGGATTTTAGGAAAGCAGAGATGAGATATGGGTTTCAACCACTCTATTTAACTGTCCTTCCTCGCAGGCCTCTGAAATGTTTTCTCCCATCTTAACATTATTGAAAGTGTTGGTTTCAAGGTCACCAAAAGAAGACCTTGTTGCTAAATATAAGAGTTGCTCCTTTGTTTCAGCTTTCCCTTTCATCTTACTGGTATCTCACTGGCATGTGTCCCTACTGACTGTGTTTCCCTGAAATCCCTCTGTTTTGTCTCTCATAAAAATTCCCATTACCTAGTCACTTTGCTTTGCTTTCTTTTTCTTTTCCTTTCTTTTTTGACATTGAGAGCAGCTTTTCCTTGATCTATTTCCTTAACGATACTGTTCTTGCTGATTCAATATTATGAAAGTCTCTTCTCCCGGCACACAGTTTTCCTTAAAAATCCATTAGCTTTTAAGGTTTCAATTACCATTTAATTATGATCAAATGCTATGTTGATGATACCCAAATCTCTATGTAAATCTTTTCATGGGCTTAAATGTATGGAATAGATGGCTGTCTCTGTGATGCCATCCGAGAATCATCCTCACAATATAAATATCTTTTTCTCTGGTCTCTCATGGAATCTGAAATTCATCCCTATTCTTATTCATTGTATTGTATTAATATATTATAACCACATAAAATGAAATACTAGCTGGGAGATATATACCTCTCCAACATTTTCTGTATTATCTTGTATAATGATCAAGGTCTTGAGAGATTGCAATGAGATGCTAATGTATAAACACAGAAACAGAGACCACAGAAAGATCCAACACCCCATATTGTCACTTGTAACACATTTCTAGTTTTCCAGCCACCACTAACATTTAGGAATATAGTATTGTAATTTTGAAGTAATTGTATTACTTCACAAATGTAAAATAATACTGTATATACTCCATTAAAGCTGCTGCTTGAAATAAGATTTCACAAACTTTCTCTCATATCATTAAAAACTATTTTTGGATGGCTTATGGCATTTCATATATTTATATATATAATATATTACAATACTTAATTTAGGCTCCGATGTTAGAGAATTAAGTTATATGTGGTATGTTGAGTGCATTGTGGTTATCATTACATGAATCTCAGTTATTTGCTTTGTAGGAATTTTGTTAAGGGGACCAATGAGATGGTTCAAAAGTTAAGAGCACTTTCTGTGTAATCATGAAAACTAGAGTTAAGATCCCACCACTCGGGCTGAAGAGCCCATCACCTGCACTAGAGAGATGGCTCAGAGTTTAAGAGTACTGGCTGCTCTTCCAGGGGTCCTGAGTTCAATTCCAGGCAACCACATGGTGGCTCACAGCCATCTGTAATGAGGTCCGGTGCCCTCTTCTGCCCTGCAGGAATATATAAAATAAATAAATCTTTAAAAAAAAAGATCCCACCACCCACATAAGATAACTTCCCTGCCCTACCCATGCCTATAACCCCAACTTTGAGGGGTACAGATTCAGGAGGATTGCTGGAATTGTCTGGCTTCCAGTATTTATGAAAAACGTGGGCTCTAGGTTTAGGAAGTCTCACAGGAATAAGTGGATGGTGACAGATGAGGACTCCACACCCTCTTCTGGTCTCTGCCTGTATGCATAGTCTCACACACTTGTGCACACATGTGCACACACACACAACTAGATGACTAAATCTTTTAAAATATGTATGAAGTAGAACTAGTGTCAACAAATATTTCATCAGAAACTGTTTTGATATGCAGTGTTCCCCTCCCACATATCTGTTTCCGTTTCAATAAGATATGTGCATCAGCCCTGAGATACAGCTCCACACTGTTATCCTCAGCAGCCTGGGGAGTTCTGAACCCTTAGAGACCTCCATCCAGACCAAACTGGGATTCATGGGTTTGATGTAGAAAAGCATTTCAAAACCAGCCAGTGTGATGAAGCAGAGTTGGAGAAGCACAAGGGTTAGGAGAAAGAGGCACCCATGGAAACAAAGACACACCTAAGAGTGTGAACTTGGCCTCCCCTAAGAGTTACAGAGAATTAAATGCCCATGTATGGATGTGAACGCCTCAAGGGAGCCACAGAAAATAAGACATGCACAGAGTATAAGAAAGAGTCATGGAAAATTAGGCATACCGAAGTTGTGGATGTGGACTCCACGAGGGAGGCGCATAACTAACGGCCTTGGCATTAACCGTATAGACCCTTGTGTTGGCCCTCAAGTTACAGCTTAAAAGGTTGCTAGCTAAGTAACCTTAGCACCTTTTGCCACCCTCTTTCTCTCTCTTTTGAGAATTGAGATTATATGGTGACTCTGGAGATGCCTTGTATTGAGTTCTAACCTGATGGGTTAAGCCAGAAGATACTGTGGTCTTTCAATGGGCTTAGTACAAGCCTTTTCTCTCTAAATGGGATTTCTGGTGAGATTAGAGAAAAATACAGCTTTACAGCTGAAAAGGGAGAAACTTAAGCAGTTGTTAATTGTGCGAAAATTCTTTCTTCATTTCTGGCAAGAGGCTTCTGGGTGAGAGGCCCCGTTTTTCTCATGTCCCCCAATTTTCCATCTTTTTTATCTTGCTTCATCTAGGCATTGTTTAGTATAGACATAAAAGTTCTTATATTATCTTGCTTGTAATCTAAATGCTTTCCTGTCTTAATTTACATTTCTTCAGTTTCTCATGTATTTGGATTTTCTGTGGCAGGTTCTTGCCATGTAGCCCGGCCTGGGACTCATGATCTTGCTGCCTCAACATCCTGAGTTCTGGGATTCCAGGTGTGTGCTGACATGCCCTGCGGTGTGCTTGCCCTTTAAAGTCTTCTCGGCTGTTTCGTTCCATAGAACACTGTTATTATTGCCGCTGTTATTTTTGTCTAGTCCTGGCTGACCTAGAACTCCCTTCGTAGTCCAGTCTGACCTCAGAGCCTAGAAATCCTCTTGAGTTCTGGGATTACAGGTATTCACCACCACATCTGGCTTGTTTTCATGGTGCTGTTGGTTTATTTTTAATTAATTAATGTATCTATTTATTATCCATTCATTTATTGATGTCCCTCTTTGTGGGTATGTGTGTGAATCCACATGTGTGAGATCAGAAAACAACTTAGGAAAGTCGATTCTCTCCTTTCACAGTGAGATTTCTGGAAATCAAACTCAGGCAGTCAGGCTTGGTGAGAGACACCTTTACCCATTGACCATCACACTGGTCCCATGTTTTCATGGTTTTTCAATCAATTTTCAGGTGTGTGTGTGTGTGTGTGTGTGTGTGTGTGTGTGTGTGTGCAGTATTAGAGGACTGAAGCCAGGGATTTTTGACCGCTTAGTAAATAAATCCTCTACTCCCTTTTCAGTTTGTTTCCACTCCTGTGCCTGTCACAGCCAGTGGTCTCTGGCTGGAGACACAGCACTACACTGTCCCCTCCCTGCAGCAGCCTGAGGGGTTCTTTTCTGAGACCACCACTGGAGTGATGAGAAGGAATCTCGGGCTGAGTCAGCTGGGAGCAGAATTGGAGTATCTTAGGCAGACCGTTTCACATCGATTTGAACCTGAGTGTAAATAGAAAGAAAAAGGTGCTTGGGAAAAGGATACAGCACAGCCAAGAGCATACGTTTGGGCTTCTCAAGAAAGCATCCCCCTTGAATGCCTTAGCAGTGCCTGAATATAAAATGTTACAGTCTTTTGAAATTATATAGCTTGAAGTGTTTCAAAAGAAACACCTCTACTCTGTCTCTTTCTCCTTTTAGATAAGTGAAATAATGGAATAGCTCTGTAGGAGCCTTGGGTAAGATTGCAACCTGATAAGGCAAAACCAGGGCTTCTGCAGGTTACACAAGGGTCTTAAGACATGCCTTTTATTGTGAATGGGCTAAGTTATTGTGAGATTCCATAACAGTTGAAGGCTTATAGCAGAGACCTCTTTAATTTTCCTGCCATGTTATTCTGCCTCATTAATACTTCACTTACTGCTTATTCCTAGGGGACTTTAAGATTCCATTGACTTCCCTCCCCTACAGCTTTAAAACTGTTCTTAAAGCATAAATGCAGGGTGGCCTCAAACTCACAGAGATCCGCCTACCTCTGTATCCTAAGTGCTAGGATTAAAGGCGTGCAGAAGGGGAGGAAGGGAGGGGAGCAGAGAAAAAATATATAACTCAATAAAAACAATTAAAAAAATATAAATGTGGGGGCTGGGGATTTAGCTCAGTGGTAGAGCGCATACCTAGCAAGCACAAGGCCCTGGGTTCGGGCCACAGCTCTGAAAAAAGCCATAGATGTATGCACATCACCCCTCTATCTAAATTGCTCTCGTGGATCCTATTATTCTTAGGTTAAAAGTTTAAGCTAAAAACAAAGAAGGTAATGCCTTACATGATTTTGCCTCATTCTCTACCCTTTAATCTTTGTTAAGTATTCATAATGTAGTCATGGCTTAAAAGTAACTTCCAGCCAGGCATGGCGGTGGCGCACGCCTTTAATTCCAGCACTTGAAAGGCAGAGGCAGGCAGTTCTCTGTGGGTTCGAGACCAGCCTGGGCTACGGAGCTAATTCCAGGACAACCAGGGCTGTTACACAGAGAAACCCTGTCTCAAAAAACAGAACACCAACAACAACAAAATACACACATACAGAACAATAAAACAAAAAGTAACTTCTTCTGGGGATAGTTGTCTTTGTATTGTTAATCTCTCATCTCTTAATACTGTCATGCAGTGTATTCCAGAAACATCTACATTCTCAGAAATAGTCAAGAGGTATTGTTTGTAGACATGCAGCAGAGTATATATATTTGTTCAATTCCTCATGTCCTTACAAATGGCTCAGCATAAAAATTTCTGTTCTGATTTTCCTCTACTCCATGCCTCTTCTGTCTGCTAGAATCTGCATAGTGTTTCCAAGATAATGAATGTTTCCTCCTCTCCTTCTATCTTGCCATTTGTATGCACAAGGACCTTCAGTTCCTCTCACTCAGAAGATCTGATCCAGAACTGAAACCTGACGATTTTTGTAAAAGTTCCTTCAGATAAGTCTGATTAATCATCAGATCATAAGAATTGCTGACATACATAAAATGTACACATAAAGTTAGCAATAAATAAATGGGTATGGAAACAGTTTAGAATCAAATGGATATGGGTTCAATTAAATTTTGACTTTTTACTATTGTGTGTGATTTTGGCAGCTTACTTAGCTTTTAAATGTGCATGCTTCCTCACTTACAAAATGGAAATAACATCTACTACATAACATTGTGGTAGGGAGAAAATTAGATAATTTATGTAAATTTTCATTTTTATGCACTAGGTATATATATACACACACACACACACATATATATAGCATGATATATATATATACTCTCTATATTAAGCATTCCATAAATGGTAGCATCATATTGTCACTGTAAGTCATTCAGTCGCTCATTCAGCATGTATTTTATTCCCTATGTATCTAACATTGTTTTAGGAACTATAGAAGAAGATATAATGGTACAAAACTGGATCCTTATT
This sequence comes from Alexandromys fortis, assembly GCF_014885135.2. Lineage (NCBI taxonomy): Eukaryota > Metazoa > Chordata > Mammalia > Rodentia > Cricetidae > Alexandromys > Alexandromys fortis. The sequence goes on from NW_026068105.1 coordinate 1,324,253, forward strand.
GCTGGGTTTCTTAAAAGTAGTTGGGGAGATGAACCCAAGGATTTAACTCAGTTGGCAGAGTGTTTGCCTGGCACCCACAAAGTCATGGGTTGAACCCCAGCACGTCCTAAATTGAACATGGTGGCACATGCCCATCTTCCCAACCCTCAGAAGACAGAAGCAGGAGAATCAGGAGTTCAAGGTTATTCTTAGCTGTGTAGCAAGTTCAAGACTATCCTGGGATATATGAAACCCTATCATAAAGAAACAAACAAACAAATAAGTGAGAAAGAAGATAAGAATTAGTGTGGGACATAACATTATCACAGTATTATGACATCAGAATAATATAATGAAATATAAATATTGTAAAAGAGAAATAATGAATAGTATTAGTGGGAAGGCATTCATCCAGCATGTTGGTTTGTAAATTAGCATGAAAAAGATGTAGAAAAACAATCTTAAACTGCTCTCACCAAGCCAGCAGAGGACTACTTTGTTGCTGTCTGCCAGATGGAAAATGATGCAGAGGGGAAAAAATCCTGTATTTACTTCTCAAAATTAAGACAGAATGGAGGAGTGTGTTTGAGGGGTGAACATATGTGTATAAATATGGTTTAACTCTTAATTGATTCCTTATGATTAAAATTGAAACTGTTTCCATTGAAAAGGCAGAAATGTGGTATTTTCACTTACAAGTGATTTATTTTTACCTTGTTAAACCAGAAATCAAACATTAGATGAAGGTTCCAAGCCTATTTTGATGTATATTGATGTATTTTTTTTTTCTTTTCAGGGTCGCTATGGCAACTGCATCTTCTCAAGTTCTGATTCCAGACATTAATTTTAATGATGCTTTTGAAAACTTTGCTTTAGATTTTTCTAGAGAAAAGAAACTATTGGAGGGGCTAGACTACTTAACAGGTATGAATGTGCTGTGCTTTCCTTCCCATTTTATTTAATTGTCTTTCTGTACCATTTTAGTTTAAATAATCTGAAAAGGAAAAGATTTACTATGATAATTTTTACATAAACCTTTACATAATACATGCATCTTTTCAGAAAAGATCAGGTATGTTCAGGGTGGTATAGTTTTAGCTACATGTACCTTTATAGAAACAATATCTTTTGGTTCATGTTACATAAAAGAAAAGCGGATGTCTGGGGGGAGGGGCTGTGGCTCATTGACAAAGATCTTGACCAGTATTTCATATGGTTCAGTCCTGGGTAGCAACAGAAAGAAGAGTTTTATCAAAATAAATTTGTCAAATTTGTTTCTTATTAAGTATCATATTACTTCCCTGAGCTGTTAGGACTCAGGATTAGTCTTCCAGACAAATTTTTCATGTACCAAATTGGTGTTAGAAGTGACAGTCTACATTTGTTAAGCTGATTGGAATAAAGACTAAAAAATACCCGTGAAGAATACAAAGACAGTAAAGGATGAAACCAGCTTGTTAAGAATGCTGGCTACCTTCAGGATTACTCAATGGTCATTTCTTGAGAAAAATCTACACACAATAACCTTGTTTGTAGCTATATTGTTATGATGCCAATGCGGCTATTACTTGTTATCTATTTTATCCCAGACACTATATATTAATTTTGCATTATTATTCTTCATAACAAATCTATTTGGTAATGCCCGTTTTACAGTGAGAAATTCTTATTAATTAGCATTTAAATACTGTCAAATGTCTCCAAAAAGATTATTTCGAAATAAAAATAGGTTGAAAACCAAGTAACAAGAAAAACTATTTTGCTTTGCTATCTACATACGTGCTTTCCCAGGCACTTTAGAAAGGTGGAGAAGGCATTGCAATTACTTAGTCATACATATTTGCCAAAAGTAGCTGGGGAGGGCTTGAGGTCTCAGTACAGAGCTTCAGTCTGCATGATTCTTGTCCAAGTTTGTTTATTAAGACACTTTCTCCAGAGCTGAGAGTGTTGCTCAGTAGTACTGTGCTTGTCTATCATGGGCTTAATCCCGAAGACTGGAAAAAATAATACAATAACAAAAATTCCTACCTCTTCTGAAGAGACAAGGTATTTCCTAACCGTTTCTTTATGTTTTTTTCAGCCCCAAACCCACCATCTATCCGAGAAGAACTTTGTACCGCCTCCCATGACACCATTACAGTCCACTGGATCTCGGACGATGAGTTCAGCATCAGCTCCTATGAGCTTCAGTACACCATATTCACTGGCCAGGCTAACTTCATCAGTAAGTCATGGTGTAGTTGGGGCCTGTGGCCAGAGATAAGGAAATGTAAGGAAGCAGTAAGCTGCTCAAGATTGGCCGGTGCGCCACGAGGCAAGTGTTTGCAAGACATGTGAGGTTGTTTAGTATAGACTTTCATAGACAGTGTAAGCTCCCCAGGATACTGTAAAACATTACTGGTGTCTGATAAGTTGGTTGTGTATTTTCTTGCTGGGTAGTCACTGGGATCAGTCACAATGGTTTATGTAATCCTCAGCCTTTTCTAAATCCATACCACTCCATTGATACAAAGTGCTGTTCAATATTTGTTCCTGGGTAGCTGTAAGTCACCCCATTCCACATGTGTGAATAAATCTATCTCTCTCTCTCTCTCTGTATCTTTTTCCATTTCATTATCACGATCAAATTATGTTCAAAGACCATTACCCCTTTCATTACCTATTTGTGTCTATGAACATGTAAATCAGTTTTCTGCCCTGCCGTTCTTCTCTTTGCTACTTCTGCATTTCCACAAATAATTCCAGTAAATATAAAAACGTGACAGGGCCAGATCAGTGGTTCATGCTGATAATCCCAATGTGGAGGAGGTTAAGGTAGTAGAATTGCAATTTCAAGACCCGTGTCAAAAAGCAAACAAAAAGCAGTATCCGCGGATCATAGTTAAAGATGTTCCAAAGGCTGCTCTTCAGCCTACCTGTTAACATGATTTCACCTTCTGCTGAACTGGAGCTAGACCGGGCACAGCAGGAACTTAACTGATTGACACTTAGTAGGCATTGAGCAGAAAGGTCCCCTCAGTTTACTGGAGGGAGGAGGCTAGGGGGAGAGAAAGCAATGGAAACTGTAATGAGTCTTTTTCTGTCCTGCCAGACAACTCCCAAATAATGGCATGGAGACTTGTTATTAATTACGAACGCTTGGCCTTTAGCTTACTTGTTTTCAACTAGCTTTTACAACTTAAATTAGCCCATATTTTATTAATCTGCATCCTATCAGGTGGCATTACCTCACTTCCATCTTGCAACTTCTGTTTCCTCTCCACTTCTCCTGGAGTCTCCCATGCCTTTATTATCTCTTCCTCCTTTCTCTCTCTGCCCAGAGGTCCCGCCTCTACCTCTTGCCTCGTTCAGCTCTTTACTAAGCCAATCGCAACAATATATCTTCACACAGTGTACAAATATCCCACAACAGGAAACAAAACGGAATCCAAGCTGAATCCAAGGAGTTGCATTTGCAAAGCTGCACATTAATATTTTCTTTGACTTTGCACTTTGCGTTTATGTTCTTCACAGACCAACATGAATAGACTCTTCCTTCACATAAACCCTCCTTATGGGCTTTCTTTTCTTATTTGGCGACAATTCATGGGCAGAATTCTGTTTTGTGACAGAACTAGGAAGGAGAGATAAGGGGATATTTGAGAATATAACATTAAAAAATACTTGCCTCATGAAGTTCCAGCCTAAGGCACTTGGTTCATGTGGCCATATGTTTCTGGGCATCTCTTCAGATTATGAAGTCATAGGCTCTAAGACCTTACTATAAGTCTCCTCTTCCAGTTCACTCTGTAAGTTCTGGAAGCCCATGTCAAAGATAGGAACTGTCCTTTCCCTTCCTGATAGAGGAAGAACAATTATCTCCCAGAACCTGAGAACAGGTCTAAGAACTGACAAGCCTAAAAACTGTCTCCTCTGCTTTCAAAGCCAGAGTCCTTTGTAAATGAAGGTCTAAAGGAGTTTCTGCTAGTGCTACTAATGCTAAGGTTAATAGCATCTTAGAAGTCTAATCTTCGCTTTTACTGGACAAGTAGATGTCTCTGCTTGAATGTTGCTAATAAGGACATGCTCATTTTCATGAAAACAGTCCATTTGATTTTTGAGCAGCTATACATGATTTCCAGTGCTTCCTTGGAAGAGGCCTGTTTCTCTTGGTAAATAATAAGGACAGAAGGAAAGCCATGTGTGCACTCTGCTTTGCCGTCCTCACACTCTCATTTAGTCCTCAAGTGCTCTTCTGAAAGAGATTATATTGATTCCAATTTTATATGTGAAGAAATTGGTGCTCAGGTTAAGTGAGTTTCCCAGGGACACAGAACTCCAAAATGATGGGACAAGATCGGAACCTGTGACGGCCAGACTTCAAGCTTGATGTTCCTTGATAAATCATTTTGTGCCTCATTAAGAAACTTTTTCCATCTTGACCATAACAGTTCTTCAGGCATTTGGGGTAGCTCATATGTAACTACTAACGTTACGCTTTTATGACTCAGCATCTTTGGTTCTTTTGATGCTCCTAGTACAATGTGCTCTTCAGACCCTTTCTCAGCATAGCATTCTTTTGATGGGCGATCTTCTTTCGGTTAAAGTGCTTTTCAAATGTGCTTTGTGTCAAAAGTGAACATAAGTACTCCAAACGTGGTTTGACTTCCCCAAAGGGTAGATGAATTATGTCTTTTTTTTTTCTCCTCTGAGACAGGGTCTCTTGTAGTTCAGGCTGGCCTTGAATTTACTGTGTAGCAGAGAGTGACTTTGAACTTCTGGCTCTTCTGTCAGCACTGCCTGAGTGCTAGGATTGTAGGAATTTACTACCACATCTGGTTTTATGTAGAGCTGGAGAAGGAATCTAGGGCTTTTCTTCATACTGGACAAGCATCTACCAGTGCAGGTGTGGCCCCAGTCAATGGGGTATGTTTCTTGTGCATAAGTTGCTTCCCTCTTGTTCTGTACCTTTTTGGCAGCCGCATTGACTACCAAATGTTCCCAAGCATAAACTTAACGAGAGTTCTATGTATGATAATTTCTATCCCCACTCAACTCAAACTAAACACCTTTGAATTTATGCCTATTACGTCTTGTCTTGTTACCCTTGACTCTGTATCCCATCATGCCCAGATCCTCTTAGATCTGTTTTCTACTTTTCAGTACATTTGATTTTCCTCTCAGCCTGACATCTGTGCTTTCATACATTGGCAGAAAAGTTCAGTAGGATAGGCGCAAGACCCTTGCAGCAAAAATTCAAATGGCAATGAGTAATTTTTTTTTACATGAGTCCTCCCTTTGTAGCCCTAGCTGGCCTGGAACTCACTGTATGGACAAGACTGGTCTTGAACTCAGCGATTCCCTTTTCTCTGCCCCCTAGGTAGTGAGATTAAAGGCAATGGGCAACCATTTTACTCGAAAGAACTATTAATGAAGACTCAGCACTCCAGTCCTATCAGTCAGGCCTGCCCCTGTTGAGTGAACACAAGTGCTGAGAGCTACTTTCTCTTGAGATATTTTTCACATTGTCATTATCTAGAAATCCCTTCCTAGCTCACTTGCTTGCTTTCTTGCTGCCCCCTTTTTCTTCTCCTCTCCCCTTCTTTTTTTTGAGGCAGGAACCCTTGTTAACCTGGGGTTCATAGCAATTCTCCTACCTCAGACTCCCAGAGTAGTTATGTCGAAAGAGGTAGCTCTCCCTCCTTCTTAACTTATCCCCTTTATTTTGAGCTCTTCTACGACCTCTTCTAAGATTTAAATGATCACAGACAATAAGGTTTCAGGCCATACTCTGAGGTGAATGAGAATTCCAACAAGTGTTTGTCTTCCTGGATACTCTGTTATCTTTCTAGTTCAGTGATTTTTGTATTACAAAGACTTGGACATAACCTCTGTCTGGTCAGGCAGTCTGGAGCACATCGCCACAAAGCTAGAACTTCAGCTCTTTATCTTTCCACCGATTCAGCCGTCTCCACCACACATGTGTGCATGTCCTGTTGCTTAAATTTTCCTATTTTGGCACTTCCTTTGAATAAGGGGTGTGCTTTCATTACCACAATTTACTTGTAGGTCCCATCACACCAAGTCTTACTGAAAACCACACAATCGTATATTTAGCTTTATAAACTCAGGAATGGTAGCGAGGGAGACAGTGCAGAGGGTAACATGTAAACAGCTGAGTTCAGTCCCTGGCCCCTGTGTAAACACATCTCAGCCCGGTAGCACAGCTGCAATGCCGGTGCTAGGGAGGTAGAAATGGGTAGATCCCTGAGGCTTGCTGGCCAGACAGACAGCCTACTGGATTAGTTCCAAGGCAGTGAGAGGCTGTCTCAGACAAAAAGATAGACAGTGCATGAGGATTGACACCCAGGCTTGTCTTCTGGCTTTTCTTTCTGGCCTACACACACACACACACACACACACACACACACACGTTCGTGCACACAAACAAAAATAGGAATGATTTCAAAATTTAAAAAAATTGCAATACTAACACAAAGAACACCCTGTACTTCTTACCCATATTGGCATTCGATTGATATTTTACTTTCTTATCTGTTCCATTGACTGTATTTTCCGAACCATTTGAGAGTAAATTTGCATCCATCACTTCTTTTCACCCCCCTAAATTCTTCAATGTAGATTTCCCAAAAGGAAATGCTCTTTACACTTGATTGTCTTTGTATTTGACAATTTCATACATGTAAACAGAGTATTGGATTGCTCTTACTCACACCCTCTTTTAGTTCACATCTCTGTCCACTCCCTTCATCCTGATGAGGGCCTTTCCCAGAATCCTAACTTTTGGTTTTGTTTTGCAATCCATTTCGTTTAACAAGAGACGTCTGTATGACCATTAGATTGGAATTGTTCATCTAAACCCGGTGCGGGCATTAGTAGGTATATACTTCAAGGCAGTGATTACCTCTCTCCCTGAATCTATCAATATCGAATAGTTTATCAGCGAAGACTAAGGTTCCTGAAACTTTCCTCCATTCAGGTATGACTGGTGATAGGCCCATCCTTTTGTTGTTTTGTTTTTTGGATTTGTTATTTATTTATGTTTATTTTATGCATATGAACCTATGCATGTGCACCATCCCTGCTGTTCCTGAAGCCAGAAGAAGACAGGAAATCCCCTAGATCTGCTGTTACAAGAGTTAGGAGCTCTGACAGGCCCATTCTTATGCAGACTCGGTGCAGGTATCCACACCTCCTGAGTTCTTGTTGCACAGACTGAGTTTTGTAAGGAAGATGGCAAGTCACAGCCCTGCTCCCTATCTTCTGGCTCTTATGTTATTTCTGACCCCTCTTCTCCATACTTCCCTAACCCTTTATACATCTGTCAACTCTAAGAAACTTAATATCAGAGGTATGTGGATTTCTGTGAGTTCAAGGCTAGCCAGGAATACATGGTGAGATTCTATCTCAAAAAAAATTTAACAACCACATAATACTTTTATATAACTCTCCATTTGCATTCCAAGTTTGATAATTAATTCAATACTATTCATTATAATATATAAATAGCCCAGCATTGACTTTGATAATCTAGGCTTTAACATTACATTTAATTATCGTATATTGGGCTTTCTTTAGCCTGGCAGGCTTCCTCAGTCCTTCTTTGTCTTTAATAATCCTTGTTGTTTAAAGCAGTGCCCATTTTCTAGTAGCAGGAGAATCAGGCTGATAACTCACATCTTGAACTGAAACAGGAAGCAGAAAGACTGAACTATGAATGGCATATGACTTTTAAAAACCTCAGGGACATATTTCTTCCAGTCACACCTCCTAAACCTATCCACACAGTTCTACCAACTAGAGATCGAGTATCCAAGCATCTGAGTCTATGGGAAGCATTCTCATTAAAACTGCCACATATATATATATGTATATAATCTACATATGTGCACATCTGTATATATATGGAAGTATGTATAATTGCCTGTTAGTATCCAGGTGAGATTGGTTTACATGACCTGCTGAGGATCCCAGAATCTTTCAAGACTCAAATCCCTACATAAAATGGTGTAGTGTTTGCATACAATCTATAACCATCTTCCTATATACTTTAAGTCATTTGTAGACTATATTGCTTCATAAAGTATAAATTCTATGAATCGTTATTCTATTGTTTAGGGAATAGTATGAAAAGAGACCATACATATTCTATGCAGATATAATTTAGAAAACTGTGTTTAGCCTCAAACATCTTGGCATATGCAGGGAAGTTATACCTGAGGTTGAGGAATCATGAATTTGAGGACAGTCTATTTCTATATAGAGGATTTCAAGCTAGCTTGGGCTACATGGTAATGTCCTGTCTCCAATCTTTAAATCTGTAGTTTGTTGGGGCTGCAAAGACAGCCCAGTGCTGAAGAGTACTAGCTGTTTCTACTGAGGATCTAGCATAATTTTCCAGCACTCACATGGAAGCTCACAACTGTCTGTAACTCCAATTTCAGGGGATTTACACTCTCTTCTAGTCTCTGTAGCTATTGCATACACTTGTTACACACACACAATAAACATCCATAAAATAAAAATAAATAAATCTTTTTTTTAAATATAATTTTTTATTGAAAAAAAAAGATTTCCGCCTCCTCCCCGCCTCCCATTTCCCTCCCCGTCTCCCTTTTCCCCCCTCCTCCCTCTCCTCTCCCCCTCCCCCCACTCCTCTCCCCCTCCCTCTCCAGTCTGAGGGGCAGTCAGGGTTCCCTGCCCTGTGGAAAGTCCAAAGTCCTCCCCGCTCCATCCTGGTCTAGGAAGGTGGACATCCAAACTGGCTAGGCTCCCACAAAGCCAGAACATGAAGTAGGATCAAAACCCTTAAAAAAAAAACACTTTAAAAATCTGCTGGGTCATGGTGGTACACACCTTTAATCCCAGCACTAGGGAGGCAGAGCAGATCTCTGTGAGTTCAAGGCCAGCCTGGTCTATAGAGTGAGTTTTAGGAGAGGCTACACAAAGAAACTCTACCTTAAACGCCCCCCCCAAATCTGTAGTTGATCCAATCCTTGATTGCAAAACCCACAGATAAAGGGGACTAACTGTAAATATTTTAGAAGTCATACAATGTTGTGTGAGAGGCTTTTGCTGAACACACAACACACACACACACACACACACACACACACACACACACACACACCTACCTATCCCAGAAAGGGAACTCAAAATAGACAAAATCCAACTTGCTGCACCACTGTGTTTTTATTGGAATAGCTTATAAGAATGTGGGTAAAAAGTTACTTGAAAAAGAAGGGATAGCTCAAAAAGGCAACTTTATCACCAAAAATCCCACTACCACATGGATCATGGTTTAGGAAATTTGCAAGCCTGGAGCTCTCAGCAGCACAGTTTGCAGGCGGTTCAGTGGTTTCGCCTCCTCACCTGGGCTGCTCAAAGTCTCCTCCCCCAGCAGTTGTTTACTCCTTCTGGAAAACTGGGGGAGGAGCCTTAGAGGATCTTCCAAGTTTCATTTTCCCAGAGGTGTGATGGCTTTGTTTACCTCCTGGGTCTCATGAACCTCCTGCCTTCTCCTGGAGGGAAAGTTTGAACAAGGGGGACATTGTCAGACACCATGCAAGCCACATCAAGTTCATTCCTTTCTCATTCATCGCCACAAGCTCCTTCTTGCTTTCTCTCATTCCCTATGCTGCATGCTCTTTTCTCCACGGTGAGACTCTTGAGTCTCAACAGCATCAGTGTGTACTTGCTCAATCCTGTCATATGTCTGTCATATTTTTAGAATTGATTCGCCCAGGGGCTGAGGATGTAGTTGCCTGGAGGAGCACTTGAACAGTTCTCCCCTCGACTGTACTTTTTATGGTCATTATTCCTTTAAGATGCAGTGGGTATAACTTGTTTCAGTTTGCCTTTAGTCCCATCTTTCCTATTTTTGTTTATTGATTTAATTTTAACCTTTTGAATTGATGTATATTTTAAATTTTGAAATGAAAATTTATTGATTTATTTAATAAAAAGTTCCTTAAAAGAGAAAATATGCTAAAAAGTGTATGCAGAGAATTATCCTTTTGTCTGGTATCCCTTTTACCTTCGTAAGTGGCCAAACTTGTTATTTCCTAGGTTATACTTACTGTGGTTATTGTTTTTGTAAATCCAAGAAAATGTAATATGATTTATTATTTCTATTTCCCTTGAAAATACTATATACTATATATGGTCTTTTATAATTAGGGTTTTCAGTTGGCTGTATTTCTTGGAACTAATTCGCCATCAGCTTGTTCTTTAAAAAAAAAATAGCTACATGGTACTTCACTGTGAACAAATATTTGTAGCTGCTTTTTAAAAACCTTTTGGGAGACCCTGTAGTATCCTCTTTGTGATAAAAGTTCTGTGGTTTGTTGCTCATACTGTCCAGTGATAACACAGGCCACAGCTTTGTTCTAACCCTTCTCCTTTTTCAACAAGAGTCATTTACTATCTCAACCAAGTCGGGCTATTTCTATAGTATATCTTTTTGTTTCCTGTTATGATGGTTGTTTGTCTGTTCGGTTTTTATTTGATGTTTTGAGATGGCCTTGGCTGAGCTTAGAAATTGTTCTATAGCTGAGGCTGCTCGTTAGCTCATTGATCCTCCTGCCTCTACTTCTGAGGCGCTGCGATTACAGGTGTACCACTGTGCCCAGTTTACGTCTTGCTTTCTAGTTCTAATTTAGGCCTTTCCTATCTAACCTCAAATTAATTTTAAGTCTCCTGATCAGATCCCTTGTAAAGTAGTCATAACGAGATATCTAATTTCTGATCTCACTGAGTCCTTCATTAGAGGCGTATTATAAGGACTAAATTTTGTCTTCATTTTCCTTGTCCTTTCTTCTCCATTTTCAAGTAGAATTGTATTTTAAAATGGTATACCAATTAAGAAACAGATAACAGTAGAGAGAAAGAAAAATAATAACCAACAGAATAGATTCATTTTCCTGAAAGCTAGCCAAATGCTTGCTTTTAATCACATATATTTCCCCCCTGTTTAAGTTAATATTTGTAACCTAAAGATTATTTTCAAAAGCAAAAGCATTCTTGAGACCCTTTTCCATGCTTGGAAAGAAAAAAATCTTTTGGACAGTAATATAATTGTGGACCACACGACCCCAGAAGAATATGGGAATCAATCCATGAAGAGCTAAAAGCCTGTCCTATCAGAGCAAGCAGATTCTGCCCTGGTTTGTCATGTCATCTTGACTTCTTTTGGAGTCCAGAAATTTTAGAAAAGACAGGTGCAGATGAGTTGGGAAAGCAGAGTAAAATAGCTCTGACCACCTCACTATCGTACAGGGACAAAGGCTATATTTGGCCATTCGCCAACCCCCTCCCCACCACACACAGTGATACAGTGCACAGATCACTGGTGTAGGAGAAAAAGATCACAGGGTTCTACTTTGAGCACCATCTATGACCATGGGCGGGTCACTTTCCTTCCATCCTTGTTTGCCCTGTGAAATGAAGGAAATTCATGCCCAGGTGTCCTTTCTGCTCCGAGCTTTCGTGTTGCTGAGTTCTGTACAGGAACTTTTCCATTCCTGCAAGGCCGGGCTGAGTTTGCACAGAAAGGCCAGTAACTGTGAGGATTCTACCATTTGGAATAGTGCCCATTCTTGCGTTCTTTGCCAGAGAGAGAGAGAGAGAGAGAGAGAGAGAGAGAGAGAGAGAGAGAGAGAGAGAGAAATTAGCCTTGGTCAGTGGTTGCTAGATGCCAGAAACCTGGCACAAGTCTAAGTGTGTGGCAAATAAATAAATAATGGAATCATAAGTACTGGTTCATCTCATTATATCTTTCAAGCCTCAGAAGAAACAAAATGAATTCACATCGGTGGGTTATGATTGATTATCGGTATTTTTTGTTGTTGTTACTTTAATCCTAGGTTTTTTACCTATTGATTGATGCCTTCATTTCCCCCCACTTCACAGGCCTGTATAATTCAGTGGATAGCTGGATGATTGTGCCCAACATTAAACAGAACCATTACACAGTGCACGGCCTCCAGAGTGGGACACGCTACATCTTTATTGTGAAAGCCATAAATCAAGCGGGCAGCCGGAACAGCGAACCCACCAGACTGAAAACAAACAGTACGTTGTAGAGATTCTAGGAGGAAAGACCCATTTTCCTCTCTGGGCCAGGGAGGACAATTAGCCTGCGAGACTCCCATAGTAATGTGTGAGAACAGTAGCAGTGGGTGGGGGAGCTTCACTGTTGTGAGCTTTGTGTATGGGATTTGCTGGTGCCCACGGCTGTTTGTGGACTAAGATATAGAGAATCGTGCGTGGCTCGGAAAGAAATTAGGGAAGGGTTTTTATCTGCCTTCCACCCCCGTCTCCCATGCTTAAAGAGTATTATTAATGATGGTCTACAAAGCTGTACCACAGAGAAGCCGTACCTGTTAGGAATGCTCTTGGTCACAACTGATGGAGTTTAACAGGCATTTCCTAGTAGCTTAAGTGAATAGTGGTCTTTGTTTGTTTGTCTGTCTGTTTTTTAACTGCCTGTCATACATTGCAAGAAGTTTGAGGGCAGCCTGTTGATGGCTAGTATAGCAGCTCTGAGATCTCGTGGAAGGCTGGAGCTCCTTCTTTATGTCTTTGCTTATCCACAAGGCCACCAGATAGCCAGTGCAGCTGCTGATGCCCTGTTTCCCTTAAGACAGGAAGAAGAAGAGAAAAGTTGGTAATCTTTTAATCAAGAAAACAGAAGCTTAACTGGACATTTCTTCCAATCTGTTTGACTTCAGCTTCCTTCTTATTAGCTATCCTTGTAGCAAGGAAGGCAGGAAGACCGAGTAAGAGAGAAAAATAGAAGACAGTGGCGCTGTATTAGTACGTGGTGTCTGTCACAGAAGCATACTGTATACTAACGCTCTTGCCGCACCCAGGACCTGGGCCCTGGGACAGTGCTTTAGCCATGTGGTTGTGAGTTGCTGCAGTGAAGCAATGCTAGCTCTCACCATCGATGGTAGAGCAGCCACTGCAGCAAAGTTGCCAGATTCTATGCACACCCCAATTTCAGGAAAACCAGCATCTCCTGTTGCTGAGTTCTCCTCAGTTTCTTTTCTGTTCTGAGCAATCGCCTCATTAACACAGAGACTTTCCCATCTCAACCTTTGCAACATTCTTTAAAAGCTACCCAAATCCCAACCCACTCAGTGAAATAAACCAAGAGGATGTGAGACTTTGCGTGGTCCCTTTTAATTTCATAATACATGATGGGAACACTTTATTAGCTCCCATGTGCTTGGAATATGGCTTCTTCAAAAGGCTGATATGAGAGACGGACATTTTTCACACAGAGGGAAGATAATGTCTGCATGAAGGATATTTTGGTGTGTGTGAGCGGGGGGGGGGGGGGGGGGGGGGGGGGGGGGGGGGGGGGGGGGGGGGGGGGTGACTTACAGTCTTACTTAATTGCAAATTGTGTCATCTTGCCTACTTCCTTAATATAATCCAAACTGCAGCTGACCTGCCCTTACCAGAGGATCAACATCATATTGCGGCTCCTCTGTTAATGATGATCCCGGAGGGGAAAGGCAGAGTTCTTAAATGCTTTATCATACTCCCCCGCTTTCTTCTACCTTTTTCAGGCCAACCCTTTAAACTAGATCCCAAAATGACTCACAAGAAGTTGAAGATCTCTAATGATGGATTGCAGATGGAGAAGGATGAAAGCTCTCTGAAGAAAAGCCATACCCCGGAGAGATTTAGTGGAACGGGGTGTTATGGGGCAGCAGGAAATATATTCATTGACAGTGGCTGCCACTACTGGGAAGTGGTCATGGGTTCTTCAACATGGTGAGTGGATATTTTTTTCTTTCCTTCCCCCATCTTCTCTACCGTTAGGTTCCCAGGAGATTCCGTTCCACAGCACAACTAAAATAGCAATAAGTCAAAGTTAAGATGTATGCAATACGAACCAGTCCTAGAAAACTTGGCTGGCTTTTAAAAGATAAAATCATGGGAAATATAGTGAGCTGGGCGACGGGAAATGATGTATCACTGTAATTGCTGGCTCTGCAAGCTCCGGTGATGTTATCATTATGTATGTAAATGTAAGTTTTTTAAAGGAACAAGCACATAGTCACTCATAAGTCCTAAAGAACGTCTATCACAACTCGTATCATTCCTAAGTATTTTTCGGTCTTCCCCACGGTCTCAGGTATGCAATTGGTATTGCCTACAAATCAGCCCCGAAGAATGAGTGGATTGGCAAGAATGCCTCCTCCTGGGTCTTCTCGCGGTGCAATAGTAACTTCGTGGTGAGGCACAACAACAAGGAAATGCTGGTGGATGTGCCCCCACAGCTGAAGCGGCTCGGTGTCCTCTTGGATTATGACAACAACATGCTGTCTTTCTATGACCCGGCTAACTCTCTCCATCTCCACACTTTCGATGTGACCTTCATTCTTCCAGTTTGTCCAACATTCACAATCTGGAACAAATCCCTAATGATCCTGTCTGGCTTGCCAGCCCCAGATTTTATTGATTATCCCGAGCGGCAGGAATGCAACTGCAGGCCTCAAGAATCCCCCTATGTGTCCGGGATGAAAGCTTGCCATTAAGTGTCAAGAGAGCATGTAATTCACTGGCTCTCCAGTTCAGCACTCTTCCCCTCCTAAGTCTCCATTAGTGTTCCATATGAGATACAAAAGAAAGTTCCTTGGAAGCACCCGTCCTAAATAACTAGATATTGTAGATTTAATTTTTGTGCATTAAAGCTTATGTTTGAATTTATGTATTGAGTTACTCAGAACAAATTATCTGAATAGTCTGGGTTCATGCCACTGGGGAAGAATTTTAGAGACTGTCTCTGTCATCATTGGAGAATTAAAAATTCCCAGTGATTTGGGAGTATAAATGATACTGGAAGGAATTAGCCTTTCTAGTAGCGGCTAGTTTGACCAGGTAGAATTTGCACAGTGTCTAATTATTGCATATTATATGTTAATAAACTAACAATCGAGGTGTTATGAGAATATCATACATGTGTATATATAATATATAAAATGACTGAATTCATTTTATGAGCAAAATGACATAGTTCATTTTATCTATTACATATATACAATAAATCTTAATTTGCTCATTTAAGTGAGAAACATATTGAGAAGGAAAATAAATTATACTGCCCATTCTTATTCCCGAGATGAAACATCACAGTAGACTGACATTGTTCTCTTCCTCCCTTTGTAGCCTTCCTTTCTCCCCTCGTGTCACACGTACAAACACATGCAATCACAACGCAGGAAGTGAGAAGAGCTCTTGGTTAGATTAGGAGAGATCTGTGGACATGATGATATAAGAGATGCTAATGCTACATTGAAAATTGATTCCAGTAGAAGTGTGCCATGTAGCATAATTTCATTAATATTATTTAATAGAGATTTATTTGAATTATTAAAAATTGTCATAGAATATTTCAAAGAAATATAGTTTTGTTACTCTCAAATGCATAGTTATTAGACTTAAGCTAAAAAATAGAGTTCCTTAATGGAGTTTCTTCAGAACTCGCCTTACTTGGTCAGTAAGAATAGTGTTACAGGTTCAACAACTCTATGAATACAAATGTATTTTCAGATGGAGCACTCCTGAAATGCTATTTTCCTTGATAGGATCAATACTCATTCTTTTGTGAATTTGTTTACGTTATTCACTCGCTCAGCATCCCCTTCATGACAAATAGCACAAATCCCATCCTACTTTTCACCAGACTAGTTAAAGGAAATTGAGCTTCATGGCTTGTGATTTCACCAATTATTTTGCAAAGATTGGAAACGCCAGAGAAATAGAATCTTCTCCCAGGAGCAAAGTCCACCCCTTGGCAGTTGTAAAGTGATTACGGCTGTGTGGCTGTAAAGTGACAGTAGTAGCCATTACCTGGATTGTATTGTAGCCTCGACGCAGTGTCAAATGTTTGCTCCTCTTTCGACCAACATGGCAGATTCTTATTTATTAATTTGTTCAATGAACTGTTAGATGCCACACTACAACTGCAAGAGTGCACATATTACTAAAATTCAGTCCCTGCTGCCAAATGACTCACTCTTATGCATAAGAGACAACATATCGCTGTAAATCTCGCCTAATAACACTTATGGAGTGTTTGCTATCTACCATGAAAAGCAAGATCAGCGGCCAGACAAAAGGAAGGCTCAGATTTACAAGTCAAGTGGCAAAGTCAGTTCCTTTGACTGTAAATAGCATATGTACCTTACGGCTCATCAGGGAATAGGCAACATCGGTACAGCTCAGCAGTGCTGGTAACAAACTTGTGGTATTAGAAGGCTCCCAGCCTTGAGACTGAGACAGTCCTAGCTTCTCTGCCAGCTAACTAGCAGTGTGACCTCAGGAAAGCACTTCTCCGAGCCTGTTTCCTCTTCTGTAAAATGATTTTTTTCTTTTTTTTTTTTGGTTTTTCGAGACAGGGTTTCTCTGTGGCTTTGGAGCCTGTCCTGGAACTAGTTGTTGTAGAGCAGGCTGGTCTCGAACTCACAGAGATCCACCTGTCTCTGCCTCCTGAGTGTTGGGATTAAAGGCGTGCGCCACCATCGCCCGGCTGTAAAATGATTTTATTTTATAAGGCTGGTGCGCAGGTTTATAAAGGTAGTGTGTATCCATTGCCAAGCACAGCACCTGGCATCCACTATGTGTGCCACCAACATACCCAACACTAGTCGTTTGGTTTTTGTGCCCTTTTAAGGTTTAGTTCTAGGAACAAAGCTTTATTCCCCATTCTACTTTTGACGGCAGCCTGGGACTACCTTTCCCTCAGTTAACTAGTGACCTCCCAAACTGGCATATATGGCCCTCTGGGGCACTCCCCTGGCACACTGAGCACCCCCTCTCAGCAATAATCACATTGTATGATAGTATTTCTCAGAAGGTCATTTTCAGAAGACCATCCTCAGAAGACCCATTTTAGAACCACCCTCTATGATTTGTTCCTTGAAACAATTGATGCTTGGCTTTTACTCCTGATATATTTAATTACACTATCTGGGAACATTAAAAAAAACTTAGATTTGTGACAAACTTCTCAGGTTATTCTGATTCACACAAAAGTTTAATGTATAGTAATTCTCTTTCCAGCTAGAGTGGGAATACCTTGAGGGTAAGGACCGTGGCTTTTGTTGTTGCTGTAATTTTAAGACCCAGCACAGTGTCTGGAGCAAAGTAGTTGCCTGACTAATGTTTGTTGAAAGAGCATACGAATGAACAAATGAATAATCGAAATTGCTCTGACTGTAATGTCCGCTAGTGGTATTTGTTATTCTTGGACAAGTTGGTTACTTATTTAGTCTGTATTGATATTAGTTTGTAGATGTACAAAAGAACATTGTTCCAGATTGGCAGTTATCATGGAGAATTGTCTTTGGAGCATGTGGTATCATTTTCCCAATAACATTTCATGTTTTCATGAACTTCAATGAACCGTATTGTTCTTTGAAGGTAGATTTAAGTTTTCATTATAGGCAGAGTTAAGCCTACTGAAATTGGCTACTGAAACTGGGAAACTCAATAGGGTTTGTGGTAAGCAATGAAGCTTGACTCTGAAATCCCAACTTCTGAGGCACGTAATTGAAATGCCTTCCAAGAAACAACATGGTGACAAATCCCTCAGAGGGCTATGATGGGTCCCAGATAATGACTTCAGTAAACTTAAGGACTTTCATAAAATACTGGCAATGGCAGGGACCAGAGGCTACCTCTAGCTAAAGCCAGTTGCACAAACAGAACATGACCTACATTTAACATCGTAAGGAAATGTGATTCCATGAACGTGGTCATTGTTGCTTTACTTGATCTAACTATTCAGAACTTTTTCTCCTAGAGAATTATTTTCTGTCTGCAATTTATGCTTGTTTCCACTTTTTCTATTGTCTTGTTGAAGAAAGCACAAAATAAAGCTAAGCTTGTTTTGAGACTACGGAAGAAATTTTAATGCCACATTGATGTTCTTGCTACGTGTAAGAGTAACTGCATCTGGCTGTGTTTTTATTATGTAATTCCATTGTGTGTCTTTGGATGCAGTGAAGTTCATATTGCAGCAAAAATCACTTATACATGCTTTTCAGCTCAAGCATTCTAGGTGAATTCTCTCAGCTTCCATGGTTTACATATTTGTATATGACTACCTGGATGGACCAGTTCATGGATGGACTTTTAAATAAGCTCAGAGGCTGAAACCCCTTTCTTTCAAGGAATGGAGAATGTGAGGCAGGTAGACATAAACCACTTCCGCAATTATTTGTAGCTCCTGAAGCCAATTCCAGCCTGAGAGCCACTGGGCTGTATTTGGCTGTGCATTACAAGTTGGCCAGACTTACTGCCATCAGGTCAGGCAAAACTGCCTTTTATGGTGTGGTCTGCCAGCTTCAGAGATATGCTGTGTTATTGTTATTGGCTAGAATATTTATTAGACTATTGTTGGACTATTTTTTATCTAATGCTTTACCCCAGGCTTGTTTGTACTGGGAGCTCTGGACGAATAGTGTCTCTCCTAGTAACAGAAACATGAGCATCTGTGGATTACACAGTCTCACCCCTCTCTAAAGATCCCAACCCATCCAAAATGCTATATTATGAATTAAATAAATATATATGTATTCATGAGTTGTTGGATGTCTCTCATTGTAGCTTATTGGGGAAAAGACTAAACGAAAGATGGTCATGAGTTCCCAGAACTAGGTATGAGGCTCAGGGAAGTGTGTGTGTGTGTGTGTGTGTGTGTGTATGTGTGTGTGTTGTGTGTGTGCACCAATAACCATGTAATTGGTAGAGATCTCAGTAAGTAAAGATCTATGAAGTTTTAAATTTGAGGTCCAATTATGAAGACTTTGGTTTTAGGAGAAGACTATAGTCAAAACATCTAAAGAAATAAAGATCTAAAGTCCATGATTCATGAATCACGAACATGATTCATCTAGCTTCAGATATTGTGGCAGAAGGCAAGAATTAAAGAACAATTAACCTCCCGCTGCTAGAATCCATTAGGTAAGACCAGAAGATGATCACAATTAAGTAAGATGACTGACTTACTGTTAAACATCTGGCCTGGAGGAGGACCTGGGATTTGACATACCCTATTCAACGTTGCCATTGCACAGAAACGAAAAGGCCATGTAAACATGGAGTGAACCAGTCTAGGGAAGTAGAGAAATGGCTTGAAAAAATGGTCAGACCAGGGATGCATAGCTCAAAGGCAAAATAATTAATACACAAAGGAGACAAGAACTTGAAACACTATGGTTTTAATGGCTTCTTAGTAGCCTAGATGACTACCAAATATGAAGCTGTTGTTGTCTACAACTAGGGTGTGGAGAACACATGTGTGTACATGCGAGAGAGAAAGAGAGAGAGAGAGAGAGAGAGAGAGAGAGAGAGAGAGAGAGAGAGAGAGAGAGAGATGGAGTTTTGGAAAGGCCAGCTTCAATCAGTGTGGTAGCCGAAAAAGCAAGGGTCTTTCATGTCCCTGCCCCCCCCCCCCCCCCCCCCCCCCCC
>NW_026068105.1:1343741-1350425 GCF_014885135.2 Alexandromys fortis
CCCCCCCACCCCGCCTAGGAACGGAAACAATCAGAGTGTCAATGAAGCTGAACCATGCAATTTCTCTATGAAATTCCAGGCATGGAGGATCAAAGTGGTCTTCTTATAACTGCTGGGCACAACATACGAATATACAGTCGTAACTTGTTTGGTCTGGTCATTTAAGAAACATTTACAGACTGGGCGATAGTGGCACATGCCTTTAATCCCAGCACTTGGGAAGCAGAGGCAAAACAAGAAAAAGAAGCATCTACTCCATGGCCCTGTTGTAGCAGGGTCAGTGTTGATGTACATGGCTCCTGTTTCCACCAAGGGCCATGCCAGTGCCCGGGATCTGGGCTGCCACCCGAAGCCATGTTGGTACCTGAGGGTCATACTGTATGTAGCCTAGGCCCATACAGATACACACAGAGTGGCCTGCTCTGCTACCCGGTACCATGGTGATGTTTGGGTCAGAGCTGCAGCTGAAACCCATGTCTGGGGGCGTGGCCTTACTGCAATCAGGGTCTGTGTTGATGGCCGTGGCTCCTGTTACCATCGAAGACCATGTGGATGCTCAGGGTCTGGGCTGCCACATGGGGCCATGTTGGTGTCTAAGGGCTATGCTGTAACTGGGGCCATGCTGATCTGAGTAGTCTGTGCTGCCACCTGTGACCATGGTGTTGCCCAGGTTCGAGCTACTGCTGAGTGGTATCTCTGGGTCCATGGCCCTATAACAGCTAGGGTCTGAGTTGATGTCCATGGCTTCTGTTACCACCAAGGGCCCTACAGATGCCTGGAGTCTGGTCAGCCACCTGAGACTATGGTGGTGTTTGAGACCCATGCTGCCACCGGGGCCCTACTGATCTGGGTAATTCGAGCAGCCACAGGGGTCATGGTGATACCTAGAACTGAACTGCTACCCAGAGCCATGTCCAAGTTCATGGTCCTACTGCAGCTGGGGTCTATATTGATGCCTGTGGCCCATGTTAGCACAGGGGGCATCAAAACCACGCATGATGAAATCTGGGGGCCAGGCCGAGCTGGCCCTGCCCTTTGCTGGCCTTGAGAAAGTTGCCCCTGTCCCTCTCTGGACATTGCAACAAGAGATCTGGCTCCGAGTCTCATGGAAGAGCTGGCCGCAATGACCTGGACACCAGAGAGCTGGCCCCTTGTACTCTGAAGAGATGGCCCCACCCCTCACTACAAGCAAGGGAGAACTGGCCCTGCTGATGTGGGCCTAGGAGACTTGGCTCCACCCATCATTTAAGGGGCTGGCCCCAAAGCAGGGTCTGAGCTCAACTGTCACCCAGGTCCACATCCAGGGTCTTCGGTTGGCCCACCCTAACATCTACCCCACCTATGACCTCCTGGAGCGTGTGGAGGGACTCGGCCTGAGGAGCTGGACCCACAGGAGCTTCATAACTTGAGGAGTTTCAGGGACGGTCCGGTGGTGATGATGTGCCAGAGGCCTTGAAGCAGACCAGTGATTCCTTGCAGTGCACACTGGCAAGCAAAGCTGATGGGACAGGAGGGTGTGCTGCACAGTGCACCTTAGGTCCCAATGCCACCCAGATGAATGGGGAGGGCGAGAAAGAAAAAGTGGGTTTTGTTTGTTTTGGTTTGGTTTTAATTTTTAAAATTTTTCTTTTGTGAGGAGGAAGGTTGCAGGAGTGAAGGGCAGATATGGAGGGACTGGGAGGGGGGTGGAATTGGGGTGCATGACGTGGCATTTCTAAGGAATCAATAGAGAAATTATGCTTAAAAATTTACTCTCTGATGAATATCTTGCATACCACCATAGAACCTTCATCTGGTGATGGATGGAGATAGAGACAGAGACCCACATTGGAGCACTGGACTGAGCTCCCAAGGTAAATTGGTAATTGAGAAAGGAAATATTTCTTAGACACATAGATGTGAGAGTAGAAGCTCTTACCAAGATGTATTATACGGACTTGTGCAGAGTAGATTCTTAGAAAATGTTGTAAAATAAAATTAGAATACAACCCAATCAGCAAACTGACAAGAAGGCTACCCTGTCTATTTCAAGGTTTGTTTTTGGTAACTTTAGCACCACCACATATGCAATCTTTATCAGGCCCTGACTTCTGACCCAACACTCCCGTGAGGTTTTCTTAACATTGTTATTGAAAACTGGGCTCTTTAAATTCGGGAAACAATTAGAAGGATTGATAAATTACTCCCCAATAATGTACTAATGGAAGACTGTCGGCAACTTATATCCCTACTGTATGTATTAATACCATCAAATTAACGGGGTCTAGATTCATAAACATCTGGATATGTCTATGGAAGTTCCTAGATGGGGTCAGTAGAAGTGGGAAAGATCAACAAAAATCTGGGCAGCACCATTCTGTAGTATGCTGCGGTCTCAGACTAGGACAGCTTTGATCTTTCTGCTTTCTCACTGTGGATGCAGCGGGACCAACTGCCTCCAAATTATGCTGACATGACTTCCGCCATAGTAGACTGACTATACCTGTAAGCTGTGAGTCAGAAGAAGCCCTTTCCTGAGTTGCTTTTATCACAACAGGGAAAAAAAAGTAACGAATGCTCTTGTAAACTATGTTCTTTCTTCTCAGAAACCAGGGAAATAGTAACAAGGACCTTCAAGAGACAATTCATTATATAATTCAGGGCTCACAAGGTGAGGAGGGAAATTTTGAATTTTCAGATTTTATTTATTTAGTTGTTGCTCTATCTATCTATCTATCTATCTATCTATCTATCTATCTATCTATCTGGTTTTTTGAGACAGGGTTTCTCTGTAGCTTTGGAGCCTGTCCTGGAACTAGCTCTTATAGACCAGGCTGGCCTCAAACTCATAGAGTTCTACCTGCCTCCACCTCTAGAGTGCTGGGATTAAAGGCGTGTGCCACCACCGCCTGGCTGAATTTTCAGATTTTAAAGGGTCAGCTGAAGTCAGATGTGGTGGCATATGCCTGTCTTGAAATCAGCCTGCAGAAAAGAAAACAGTACATAATCAGTCAGTCAATCAATCAGCTGCTAATGTGGTGAGGGGCTTATAGTAGACACATTTTGGAACAAAAAGGATCTTTTAAGTGATGGATTATAGATGCAATCTCTGCTGTCTGTGAAGCTGGCCTCCTCTCACACCGCAGTAGGGATCTGCTACTTTTCCAGTGAGATTAGAAAGCCCAGAAAATGGAACTTTCCCTGCAATGTAAGCTGGCAGGAAACAGCCCATTATAATTTGCATGTGTTTGTTCAGCTCAGCTTCTTCAGAAATAAAAGAAGGTGCTATAATGTACCAGAAATGTGAAATTTATAGCAAGTAGCTGTCAAATACACACAAGGCAAGGCTAAGTTCAAGGCCGGACAGATGCAGTGGTAAAGATACAATGGAAGACTTTTCAGATTTGGTGAAAGGAAACAGCAGTTAAAAAGTATAGCTTCCGGTTGTCCTTACCCCAAATACCAGGAAGAATGCTCTCCCCTCAAAAGGCCTGAGGACTTTTGTGTATGTTGGAGAATGTTCCATTACTTAGAAGTCAAATCTGCTTACACTATGGGTTGGCTTTATATTCTAGGATCTATTCTGAAGAAAATGATTAGAAGGCCTTGGGTCCCATCAGAACCCACATGATTGGAAGCAAAGTGAAACTGACTGATGACGACAGCTTTCCTATGGAGACATAAGGAGGCAAATGCAATATGGTCTTGAAGCAGTCTCCCCCAAACTCCCAATCTACTGTGCTCTGGGAAGAGAATTATAGGCATTCTTCTAAGATTCAGACCGGCTGTGGGCCAAATTTGCCTGCAGAGCCTAATTGGATAGTGCAAAGACTCCAGAGTGGTTGAGTAAAGCCTTTCTTTGATAAAGGTCTAATTTTCCTGCGATAAAGGTGGGAGCCACAGGAAGAAAAAGGAAGTAAAGTCAGGGTCTGCTGAGGAATTTTTGCACTCCTTCCCTTCTGTTGATCTTCACACCTGCTCTTTTGTTATTGCCTGTCCCTATAGAACAGCAGGTAGGAATGGACTGAGAACTAAAGGAATATCCAAATATACCAAAACTGAATCCTGAAAGATTCAGTACCAAGGCCAGAGAATCACAGGGGCCAAATGTTCTGTCCTCTGGTTCTTAAGTTTTCAAGTATAAATTGTATTGCATGAATAATATTTTAATATTTATCTATTCTCTCTCTCTCTCTCTCTCTCTCTCTCTCTCTCTCTCTCTCTCTCCGCACGCGCACGTGCGCGTGTGTGATGAATGCAAAGATACTTGTGGAGGACAGAAGGCAGTGTCAGATTTCCCAGAACTGGAGTTACAGAGTTACAGGCTATTGTGAACTGTCTGACATGGGTGTTGGGAACTGAACTCTGTTCCTCTGGAGGAGCAGCAAATGCTCTTAACTGAGGAATCTCTCCAGCTTATGCATGAATATTTTTTAAAACAAAACTTTTATCATAATTTGTGTGTGTGTGTGTGTGTGTGTGTGTGTGTGTGTGGTCTACATGTGTCATGGAGCACATGTGGCGCTCAGAGGATAAATTGCATGAGTCTGTTCTCTCCTTCCACCATGTGAGTCCCAGAGACTGAAGTCAGGTCCTTAGACTTGGTGATAGGAATCTTTACCCATTAAGCCATCTTACCTGCCCATGGATAAATTTTACATTTGGGGTAATATATTACTATCTAGGCCAAGGTTAGCTCAAACTCCTAAGTCTCCTGAGTCATTCTCCCCAAGTGTTGATATTACAGATATGTCTCACTAAAATTGGCCTTTTAAAAATAACATAATTCTTTATTGATTCTTTGGGAATTTCACATCATGCACCCAATCCTGCTCACCTCAGCATACCCCCAAATGAATTCCCCCAGATTAATTAAAAACAAAAAACCTACCTCGATCCTCTGTCTTTCCATCACCTCTTCATTCATCCTGTTATGATTCAGCCACAATATAACTGACACTTCCAGGTTCCAGTGCCACACATATGCGAACAAGCCCTCATGCATGACCCACATGTGGCATGGTTGCATCACCTACATATGACACAGCTACATGAGCCCTTGTGTGCATGCGTGAGCTCCGTCATCTGTGTATAACATATCCACTTCATTCCCCTTGTGTGCATGCACTAGGCAGCCCTTAAAAGCTGGATGCACCATCTTCAGCTCTCTCTCTCTCTCTCTCTCTCTCTCTCTCTCTCTCTCTCTCTCTCTCTCTCTCTCTGTCTCTCCTTCTGCACACCGACCTCACCAGGCCTGTACAACCCCGAATAAACTCCTAAATGGGTTTGTTGCTTGTTCTGCATTTCCTTCTCACTCAAGCCAGGTAATTTCATTGGTGCCATGAGGCTCGGGAGGCTCTCCTGGGGTCGGGATCCAGAACCAAGTATTTTTTCCACAACAATCATGTGTTCCATCTGCCTGAGCGTGACCTCTACTCATACCAACAGCTTCAGTTGGTGATTTTACCCATTATGGTGAGCTTAACCATTTCTCTGAACCCAAGGAATTGACCGTTGAGCTCCTGGAAATCTTCTGGTGTTCCTAGAAATGGAAGGACAGCCCCAACCATGGCCTTCGCAGCTACAGTTGAGCTCTTTGCTGACATTCATTTCTGGATTGCTTCCCTTAGCCAAAAACGTCATTAGACAACCCAGGGTTGCCTGCCCGCCTCAGATTTTTCGTTTTAGTTTTCTTTTGGACCACTTGTCAGTGGTCCCTGCTGTGAGAGGTTGCTAGGTCTCTAGCCTCTCTGGCTTCCCAGTCGCCTGGACTGGAGCCAGTCTGGCTTTAACACCCTGCCTGTAGATAGAAGATGCTCATCTACAAGCCCTGCATTGTTTGCCACCGTTTCACACCCTGCCTATAGAAGTCCCCCTATAAGTTCTATGGTGTTGCCATTTTTGCAGGTTTTCATAGTTTCAGCTCTGGGTAGCAAGCCATCTAAGACCATCAATCCAGCCCCCACACTGGCATGCCTTTTAGAGGCCCTAAAACCCTAGACCTTAATACCCTACTTACAGATTCCCACACTTTTCCATCTTTGTTCAAAAAATGGCTTTGTTACAATTTAGATAACAGTTTAAAGTGGCCACCTAATGGTACCTTTGATCTCAATATTCTACAGGAGCTTTCTAACTACTGTCAGTGCACAGCCAAATGGAAGGAGTTTCCTTATATCCAAGCCTTTTACTATCTAAGCTCTAAGACTAAGCCATCTCTCTGTCCTTGTAAGTTGTTCGCCTGCTCAGATGCTCCTGGCTATACCATCTGAGCCGGAAGAACCCTCCACTTCCACTCTGGACCCAGCTAATGAACCCCTGCCTTTTCGACCTCATTGGGCAGCTACTCCCACTCCTTCTTATAATCTCACCTTTCATGATATCTATATGATCCTATCTAATAACCTACTTCCTGAAGAGCGCAGGTGAGTTTGTGAGCAGGCCAGGCTATATGCAGACGAGTGATGTGGGAGTGTCATATATCAATCTGTTGATTTCATTGGCTGAGTAATAAAGAAACTGCTGGCCCTGATAGGTTATAAGATAGGTGGGCGGAATAAACAGAATAGGATTCTGGGCGGAAGAGGAAGTGAGGTCAGACTCTGCTCTGCTCCCAGAGAGACCCGACAGCTCTGCTGGAGCAGAGACGCCATGCTCAGCTCTCCCAGGCAGCTGCAACCCACGACGGACTTAGGCTAGAATCTT
>NW_026068105.1:1352940-1413237 GCF_014885135.2 Alexandromys fortis
GCGGAAGAGGAAGTGAGGTCAGACTCTGCTCTGCTCCCAGAGAGACCCGACAGCTCTGCTGGAGCAGAGACGCCATGCTCAGCTCTCCCAGGCAGCTGCAACCCACGACGGACTTAGGCTAGAATCTTCCCGGTAAGCGCACCTTGGGGAGCTTACACAGATCATTAGAAATGGGCTAGTCCAGGTGCGAGAATTGGCCTGTAAGGGCTAGAGTTCATGGGCCAAGCAGTTCTTTAAATGAATACAGTTTGTGTGTTGTTATTTCGGGCATGAGCTAGCCAAGCGGCCAGGGTGTTGGGGACGCAGCCCCACCGCTCCTATTTCAACAGACGAGGTTCACCAAACACATGCAACACCCCCCAGGGGCCAGACTACATTCAGATTATATTTACCAAACACATGCAACAGCCCCCCCCCAGGGGCAGAGATGGTCCCAGAGCAGGAACCACACTGGGATTTTAATACCCCAGGTGGAATTTTAGCCATGGACCAGTTTTTGACTTGCCTTCTGGCAGGTCTTCATAAGGCTGCCCTCAAGGCAATAAACTACAATAAGCTCTCGGAGGTCATTCAAAATCTGAAGGAAAATCCTTCTGCATTTTTGGAATGTCTCACTAAAGCCCTGTTACAATATACTAACTTAGATCCAGAAAGCACTGAAGGCAGACAGTTACTTATGACTCATTTTTTTCTTAGTGCTACCCTGACATTTAGGCTAAAATGTTTGGAAAAAGGCCCCTTGACTCCATAGGCTGAAGTCTTAGAGTTGGCTTTTAAGGTGTACCATGCGAGAAATGATAAAGCCCTCAACTACCACTGTCACATGCTAGCCATGGCCCTCCAACTGGCAGAGGTGACAGACCACCCAATCTGTGCTATCCATGCTACTTGCCTGCCCCAGGGCTCAAGGACCATCAGGCCCATGTTTCAAATGTGGTAGAACTGGTCACTGGGCCCGAGCATGCCCTAATCCTCATCTTTGTCCTGTGAGACCTTGTCCTAGATGCCACAGGGAAGGACATTGGGCAGTCAATTATCCTCGTGCACATGGTGGCATAAAGACATCAAACCCAGAAAATTCTCAAGTTGACCTTCTAGTTTTTGCCATGGACAAGTGAGGCTTCCGGAGCTCCTTTGACCTGACCACAACTGTCATCTGTAACAGGGATCCATGGGTAAACATAACAGTATCAGGACAGCCCATCTCCTTTCTCTTGGACACCAGAGCCACATACTCGATACTGAGGGAATTCTGGGGGTCTACCTCTCCTTCTAGCTTCCCTATTGTCAGGGTAGGGAGACAGCCTTATCTACCTCAGCAGACCCCACCACTTAATTGTGCGGTTAGGGGTATTTATCTCACCCATTCATTTTTAGTCATGCCAACCTGCCTGGTACCTCTTATGGGAAGAGATTCTTTCAGCAAAAGTAGGAGCTTTCATCTCGTTTGCTCCTTCCATTCACCTTACTCCAGATTCACCAACAGCTCCCCTCCTCCTCCTCTAGCCTCCAAACTTCCCAGCTCCAATGTGACTTTTCCTCTACCAGCCTCCCAGGTGGACCCCGAAGTCTGGGACACCCAAAACCCCTCTGTTGCTAAACACCATTCCCCCATCGTTATCCAATTATAAGATCCCACTAAGTACATTACCCAAGCTCAGTACCCCTTCTCTCTCCAGAGCCTTAGGGGACTTAAGCCTATTATCTCTGACCTTCTAAGAAAAAAAAAATCTACTTTGCCCCACCTCTTCTCCCTTTAACACCCCTCCCTATACTTGCTGTTAAAAAACCTAATGGAATCTATCACCTGGTTCAAGACCTCCGGCTCATTAACTCTGCAGTGGTCCCTCTTCATCCTGTAGTGCTTAACCCTTACACACTGTTTTCCACTCTCCCCAGGAACCTCCCACTTCTCAGTTCTAGATCTTAAGGATGCTTTTTTTCTCTATTCCTCTCAGCTCGCAATCTCAAAATATCTTTGCCTTCATCTGGACTAACCCTGACACTTACCTCTCCACACAGCTCACCTGGACCGTTCTTCCCCAGGGATTCTGGGACAGCCCACACCTATTTGGTCAGACTTTAGCTTCTGGTCTACTCTCACTGTCTCTCCCTAAGTCTAAACTCATACAATATGTAGATGATATTTTAGTTTGCAGTCCATCCTTAAAGATCAGCAAAACTTATACCTCTGTTTCTTTAAATTTCCTGTCCAAAAAGGGTTGTAGAATCTCACCTTCTAAAATCCAACTGTCTGCCATTCCAACATTATACCATTGTAATTGTAAGCTTTTAATATGTCTAAAATTTATTTCTTTTCAAACATTCTTTCATAAGCTCCAGGAAGCCAATCTAAATGGATCAGACTCACCCAGAATAAGTATCATTAAATTCTTCCCTTATCATTCCTGGTCTCTGGAACACCCCCCCTAAAAAAAAAAGAACTCCCCTCTCTTTTTCATCTTGGGACTCTCCTTCCTAAGTCACCAAGATCTAAATTTTTTTCCAGAGATAATTTTCTGCCTTTCCAGCATTTTGTGAGGTCCAAGCTGCTATCCAGCCAGTTCCACAGAGTCTGGAAAAAAACACAAAAGTAATCAGCCACCCCTGGACATGGTCAAGCATCTCAACTCTCCAATGCCCACAAAATCAGCAAAAAGCAGTCTTGAGAGACATTACGATGTTCCATTCCAACCCATTAAAGACCCCAAAGTCCCCAAATTTTTGTCCCATTCTCACCCATTAAAGATCCCAAATGCCCCAAATTTTTATAATAAACAAAAGGGTGGAATGTTATGATTCAGCCACACAACATGGCTGACACCTCCAGCTTTCAGGGCCACACATGTGTGGACAAGGCCTCAGGTGTGACCCACGTGTGGCATGGTTACATCACCTATATATGATGCAGCTATGTGAGCCCTTGCAGGCATGCATGAGCTTTGTCATCTGCATATGACATAACCATGCCATCCCCCTCTACACATGTGCTAGGCAGCCCTTAAAAGCTGGACGCACCATCTTCAGCGCTCTCTCTCTCTTTCTCTCTCTGCACACCAACTCACTAGGCCCATATACTACCCCCAACAAAATCCTAAGTGGGTTTGTTGGTTTGTTGTGTGTTCCACGCTTCCTTCTCATGCCAGTTAATTTCGCATTCTACTGGCATTGGGAGCTGTAGTGCACGATACCCTTTTGTCCAATCAGTCCCACCTGCAAAATGTTCATTGTGATAAATCATTAGTCTTATTTAAGGCCTCTGACACACCATCATTACTGGACCCTCTTCAAAACTCCTCTCAGATATCCTGCTGTTCCCCCGAGTCATGGGATTCCTGGGGTTATTGTTGCACAGGACCAGTCCCCTCACATACTCACTCCAGCGGGTCACAGATGGGGTAGATAGTAGGGTGGGCCACCTAAGGCCCAGGATGTGAGTCTGGGTGGTATCTGAGCTGGTTGGTCCTGGCCACTGGAACTGCCCTCCTTAGTTGAGGGACAGAACTAGCTCTCCTAGGCCTGTGCCATCAGAGCCAGCTCTCCCATGCCCATCGTGAGGGGTGAGGCCATCTCTCCTGAGTGCTGGTGTCAGCTCTCCCATGGGGGTGTGGCCAGCTCTCTTGCTGCAGTGTCCATGAAGGGGCAGGGGCAGTGAGGAGTGGGGCTGGTGTAATCGTCTGTCCTGTCTCTTTAAGAGACAAGCAAGCCATGCCCACTCCCCCAGTCCACTGAGGCAGGCAGATCTTCCTTTTCCTTTCTGCTTGTAGCCTGAGTCTTTTGCTTTCCATCTCCCTCTCGGAGAGTCAGAGAGGCAGATTCTGTCTCCTCTTTCTCTCTCTCTCTCTCTCTCTCTCTCTCTCTCTCTCTCTCTCTCTCTCTCTCTCTCTCCTCTTCTCCTTTTCTCCTTTCCCCCTCCATAATCCACTAAATAAATATCCAGCCTCACTTTGCATGGCATGCCTATCCATGTCTCTGTCTCTCGCCTGCCTCCAACACGTGGCTCCCTTCCTGGGACCAGCCGCCTTTGGAGGCCTGAGGTATAGTCTTGTGCACCGTCCCTGCCTGGGACTGGCTGCTCTCTCGACCTACAGCCCCCTGCCTGCCACCACATGGCCTGCTGCCTGCTGCACTCAAAGACCTGCAGCATTTCTGCCACTGTAGCTACTCTGGGATCTGCAGCATTTTTAATTACTCCATTTCAGCTGGCTCAGTACTGCCCTCAAATTTCAACATGCATGGTCCCTATGACACCCTGTGTAACACAGGACATGGACATCATCACAGACCCTAACTGCAGTGGGAACATGGATCCAGACATGATCACTAACATCAGCTCGGGTCCTGGATGTCACCATGGCCCTGGTGGCATCACAGACCACCCAGATCAGTATGGTCCTGGCAGCAATAAGGCTGCCAACATGATCTCAGGTGGTTGTCCAGACCCCTGGCATCTGCACAGCTCTCAGTGGTAACAGGAGTCATGGACATCAGTTCAGATACTGGCTGCTCCTGGGCCACGGATTTAGACATGGCCCTAGGCAGCAGCCCAGGCCAGGATGACACCATGATTCCAGGTGACAATGCAGGTCACTCAGATGGGAATGGCCCGTCCATGTCTGGCTTTATACAGATAACTGCAAGGTCTCTTTTAGCTTATGGGTTTCCATTAATTAAAATTTAGTAAGTATAATTAGATAAGTCTAACCAGCATTACCACCAAAAATGTTGGATATCAGGGTACAGTTATCAAGAATAGTATTAATTCAACATAGAGGCAGGTGGTATTACTGTTACTTTATGAACATCCTAAGATTCCTTTTTAGGGTAATAATCTTCCATGTCAGGGACCAGCCTTGACAAAAATACCTCTTGCCAGGGTAGAGGGTGTGGGGATTTAGAAAATATAGTAAAGAATATGAATACGTGAATGAAAATAATAAAATGGAAAAACATGTAGGATAGTATATAGCATAGTATTGGGAGGGAATTTCCACGAGTACTGAAATTCGCCAGCGTTTAATTTCCAACTGCTTAAAATACCCCTGACCCCCAAAAGTAGGAGCAAGACAAAAGACTACATTAACACGATACAAGAAAATGAACAGATCAATTGAAGGTCGTGGACTACAGACCGTAGTTAAATATTCTGTTGCTAGAACAAAACAAATCACGCTCACATCCTAGACCAAAACATTCTGTAGGTAAACCACTCCCTGGGTGGAATGCAATGTTATCTCCTTAAGGGAACTGGAACTTAGCTGGGTCCTTAGACTTTTGTTTGGGGTGGGAACAGTTCTCCTTCGCTATTCCTGGAGCACAAGGGCTGGCTATTAGGCACGCGTGTTGGCAATAACCTTGAGAGCTCAGAATTCTCTGTGGGACCTTTGTCTGAGCTCGAAGCACAATAACCATAAAGGAACTGGAGCTAAGTTCCAACTCTCTGACTCAACGTGGAAATAGGCTCATATTTTTGGGCCTCCACACTTCCACATGTTTTATTTCATGTAGAACAGCCCTGCTCATTTCCCCCACATATTTGCACATGTTTTTTCTTTTTATGTGCATTGGTGTTTTGCCTACATATATGTCTCTGTAGTTGTGAGCTACCATGTGGTTGCTGGGAATTGAACCTGGGTCCTCTGGAAGAGCAGCCAGTGCTCTTAAAGGCCATCTCTCCAGCCCCTGCACATTGCTTGCTTGCTTGTTTTGAGACAGTCTTGCTGCATTGCCCAGGCTAGTTTAGAACTCTACGCCTGCTCACCTCAGACTTTCAGAGTGCTCTGATTACAGCTATGCACCATCATGGCTATTTGGACCATCATTGAGATTTCCTGTTCAGACCTCTCCTCCCATCCTTCTTTACTTACTAACTGTACAAGGTATAAATACTGAACTAGCATAATTCCATTTTAAATTTCAGATCAGCTGTTTGACAGATTTCCATATCTGTATAAAAAACTGCCAAAAATTCCACTTTCTAGGTCATTTGGTAGGGCAACCTACCTGTCCCGTGTACCACTTTCCCCTGACATTTCTTGCCTTTTTTTTTTTTTTTTTAGTTTTTCGAGACAGGGTTTCTCTGTGGCTTTGGAGCCTGTCCTGGAACTAGCTCTGTAGACCAGGCTGGTCTCGAACTCACAGAGATCCGCCTGCCTCTGCCTCCCGAGTGCTGGGATTAAAGGCATGTACCATCACCACCCAGCGAACTTTGACATTTCTTATGTGGCGGAGGTGAGAATCTTGGCCTAGCCACTAGTTTAAGTTATTGTTCACATCATTCATTCATTCATCTATTCAACAAGTCATGTATTGGTAGTTTCTATGTGTCAGGCGCTGGAGCTCAGCAAGAATATAAGAAACACAGCCCCAGCCCTCATGAAACTCATAATCTAGACAGCACTTTGCTAATCACAAGACCTCTCGCTGATGGTTTTCTCAGAATGTGCCTGACCCATGCTAAGCACTTTGAGATGTGGTGGCTCATTTAATCCATGCAGTCAGTAATAGTGTGCCATGAAGATCATCACGGCCTCTAGAACAGGAAGGTCCTGTGCCCAGATCAGCAGATTCCCTCCTTGCCAACTGCTTACAAGGGTCTTAGCCGTAGCTACCTGTAATATGGGGTAATCAAGTCTAAGGCCCAACACTGAGTTTTTTTTTTTTTCGAGACAGGGTTTCTCTGTGGCTTTGGAGCCTGTCCTGGAACTAGCTCTGTAGACCAGGCTGGTCTCGAACCGCCTCTGCCTCTGCCTTCCGAGTGCTGGGATTAAAGGCGTGCGCCACCACCGCCCGGCTCTCTCTCTCTCTCACCTCTCTCTCTCTCTCTCTCTTTTTTTTTTTTTTTGTATCAAAATTTCCCCCGGCGCAGCTGGGTCTTCTCAACTTTCTATCCAGGCACCTCCTTCTGGACCGCCTCCTCTCCGAGACCTTTCCCCCTGTCCCCGCCCCTGAGCCCGTGACTCCCTTGCTGAATCCCTTTGCTGCCGGCAGGAAGAGTAGGAGGAGCTGACCGGCTTTTGCAAACCCCGTGAGAGCTCTCTCCCAAGAGGTTGAAAAAACGCCGCGTCTGGTTTTCCTGGATTCAGAGGAGCAGAAGATAGAGTAAGTTCCCTTAAGACCTAAGGGCTAGCCACCCCAAGTCCCGAGGGTGGCTGCACGGGGGAGGTGCCACCTCACTAACCCTGGAACTCAGCAGCTATCCTGGCAGAAGTCCCGTGGGGGGCCCGTTCCGTGCGCTTGGCGTGCACGGGCCTCACTGACCCTGGAGCAGGAGGGCTAGTCGGTCCGGTCAGCCTCAAAAGTTTGCTGTTGGTAGGGAGGAAAAAAAGGTTCTCCATAGGCATGGGGGATATAAGCGTGTGAGGGGTACAAAAAGCGTGTTTGTGGCGAGGCGCTGTTAAGGGGAGCCCACCACCACTCAGTTGTAAAAAAAATCTTCATTCCAACCAGCTGGGACTAAACCCAGGTATTCCGGATTTAAGTGTAGGTCCCAGCATTCAGAGCAAGAGGCTTTTAAAGGCAAAACGCATATCCTGTTACCAGCTGCAGAGGGAGGCTTGTACAAGTAAGCAGTTTTTAACAAAAGCTAAGAAATGTTAGTTGGAGTCTCTAGGCCTTGGGTCCCAGCATAAAGTTGGCCATTTCCCACGGGATTCTCCATTAAGGAAATCGAAGTCCCATTAAGCCTGAAAAGGCCTTACCAACAGTACAAGATGGAGGGACTCTTTGTTTGCCCTGTCACGGAGCTTGTGCGTGTAAAGTGGTGCCTGGGGGAGAAGCTAAAGTATGTTTTACACAACTGTAGAGTTGGGATTGTGCGCCTGGTTACCTTGGTGCGACTAAACGCAGAAGGCTGTGCAGGGGGTGTGTGATATTATAGTGGAGTTTATGTGGGCGTGTCTTTGAGGGGATTTCCATTTTTTGCACGTGCAGTGTGTTTGCAAGCCAGCGTGCCTGAGTGCCAGCGATCCAGGTGTGCGTGCTGGGGCGAGGGGGAGGAAAACCACCCAGCAGGCCGACCCAAAGCAGCAGGCGTTGGGGCCCCCGCACTACCCAAGTCTGTGTAACTCATCTGTGCGGCTTTTTGCTACCTGCTGGAAGGCATGGTTCTTACCCACATTTTTGTTTGTCTTCCTTTCTTTCCTCAGTTGGGCAGAAGCGTGACGGACCTGTAATAAATCTGGGGGAACTTCCCTATTCCCCTCCAAATGCCTGCAGTTTGCATATAAGCTTAGAGTTCATGCAATGGCTATTCATAGTTCCCTAGCTATACTTTAGAGAGAAGAGCGAGGGACAGAGCCAAATGTGTTACTGTATTTGCTGTTGTAGTCTCTCTTGATTGTGTGAGAGACGAAATGGAAGTGTGGGGCCCACACCTGCTATTCAGTCTTTATTTGGGACTGTCTTTTCACTGGATAAGGCTTTGAGGGCAGGTATGCTGTGAGGACAGGATGCTCTCCAAATGAGAAGACCAAAAAGGGATGAGGCCCCCCAACCCCAGAGTGATCTCACCGGAGGAAGCCTCTGTTAGTATTCAGGCACTTGTACTGGCCTGCCCTAGGGGTTCTGAAAGGCTGTGTTCTCAGCTGCAGCTCCTAAGAGCACCTCTTGTGCACGTTCACTACATTACCTTTAAAAGGGCCCTGCCCACCTCCCATCCCCCCTCTTTCTCTCTGCACCTGTCCCCAGAGGCTGGTCTTCCCCCCCTTCCCTTCCCCCTTTTTATGTTCCCTTTCCCTTAATTAAGAAAACCCCGCCTCCTGAGTTATGTCACATGGCATTTTTTCTCTCACGCACCGCTGTTTAAAATTACAGCCACCCCTGGACTTCACTGTACACCATCTCAACAGATACCGTCCTTCCCCTAATTTGTCAGATGCTTGCCGAGTAAGGTGAAGTAGTGTGTAGGTCGTGTGGGGAGTGTGAAGCCAACGCTGAAACTTTATTGGATAAGTGGTTAGGAGACCCACGAACTGAGTGTGAACATATACCTATGTGTATGTATGTATAATATACAGAAATATAAAATGTATACTTATGTGTATCCAAGGGTATTAAACATGATAGAGTAAGCTGATTTCTTTTTGGTTTCTTTTAGGCATATCATATCGTGCTGCCCTCATCCAACGCCCACTGACTCAATCATGTGAAGTCATACGCTGGAAGTAAGTGGGACTTCATTTTGATCTACAGTGTTCAGGTCCACCATCAACTCATCTGGCTTGCTCCATTGGCTTCCAAGGCTTTGCATTTGCAGTTGTCTTCTTTCCTTTCCTTCCTTCCCTCCCTCATCACACCCTGTTCCCCACTCTCTCCCTGGTGGGGCTCTGTACTTCAGTTACTTCACAATCCTTTCCCTTGCCAGTACTCCTAACACTAAGGAGGCTGAGGCAGGAGGGTCATGACTATACAGTGAAATCTCTCAATCCCATTCCTTATTTGATAAAGGGGGCAAGGGTGCTATGCATTGCATATGGGTTTTGTGAGGGGAGCAGAGATACATATAGGTCGAGTCCCCCAGAGTAATTAGACCATAAGTGGTAGTCTGAAAAGGATAAATAGAAGGCCAGGTGCGGTGGAGCACACCTTTAATCCCAGGATTTAGGAGGCAGAGGCAGGAGGATCTCTAAGTTCCAGGTCAGTCTGTTCTGTTCTACATTGAAAGTCCCAGGACAGCTGGAGCTTCATAAAAGAGAAAAGCAGAAAGCAGTGGTGGATGTGCCTGAGGATGTGGCTCAGTGATAGAGCCCATGTTTAGCATTTGTGGTGCTCTAGGTTCAGCCTCAGCACTGAACATTCACAGAAAAGGAGAAAAAAAAAACAATTCTCTGACATGCGCCTATAATCCCGGTGCTCAGGAGACTGAGGCAGGAGAGTGAGTTCTTGACCAGCCAAGGCTTGCCTCGAGAAAACCCAAACCAACCCCTCCCCCTTCTTAAAGGTGGTTAGGACAGTGTGCTTATTAGTCAGGGTTTTTTTTTAGAGGAACAGAACCAATGGGATGAATATGAATATATACATATATGAATTTCTTAAGTCAGTTTATGTTAAAATAGCAACAACGGCTGCATCACTCAAGAGGCTGAGAACCTGGTAGTTGCTCTGACCTTGAGGCTGTGTGTCTGAGAAGTTGGAGTGGTCCTGCGGTAGCTTTCTCTCATTGAGGGTATTGACAACCTGGTAGTCCTCAGCCCACCAGGCACACACAAAAAAGCCTAGAAGGTTCCTAGTGATCCACTGGTCCTTCGTCTAGGACAGAAGCATGGAGTCGCTGTGATAGAATACCACGACCAAAAGCAACATGGTAGGAAAGGGTTTATTTTGCTTAAACTTCCATATCAGAGTTTACCACTGAAGGAAGTCAGGGCAAGGGCTCAAACAAAGCAGGATCCCTGAGACAGGAGCTGATGCCAAGGTCATTGAGGAGTACTGCTTACTAGCTTGCTTTCCCATAGTAACCAGGGCCATGAGCTGAGCCCTCCCACATCAACCATTGATCAGAAAAAAATTTCCCACAAACCTGCCTACAGCCTGATCTCATGGAGGCATTTTTTTCAGTTAAGCTTCCTTTTTATCAGGTGACTCTAGCTTCTGTCAAGTTGATATAAAACTAATTGGCAGACCTGGAAATTCGGAATCTCTTATCGGGGAAGGAATCAGCAGCAATAGTGTAAATTAACTTGGCTAGAGAGGGGAAGACAGGTCATCTTCTGCCTGCCATACCCTTTTTATCTAGGCTGCTACCAGGAATTGCCTCCCACAGTCAGTATGGGTCTTCCCACGTCAATTAAGGCCATCAGGACACTTCTTCAGGTGACACTTCGTGCGGAGGTGATTCTAATTTGTGACAAGTTGACATTGAAACCAACCCCAATACCTAGTTGCTGCCAAGGCAAACCTCAAGGATTGACAGGTGAAGTGGCCTGTGGTTAGAGATGGTTGAAGTTAGGGTAGTAAGGTTAGCACCTTAGATCAGTTGTCCACAGACAGTGATGGCGGTTAGAATGGCAGGAAAAATGGAGTCAGTGTCAAAGGCTAATGAAGGAGGAGGAGTTTTTTTTTTAATTCCAGCAAATGTATATTTCTTTTGTACGTGAATTTAAAAGAAATGCGTGTGTGCTGTGCACACTACAGTTTGCCTGCAGAGGTCAGAGGACAACTCTTTAAGTGTCAGTCATCTCCTTCTACCCTGGTTACTGAGGATTAAACACAAGTCATCAGGCTTGCACAGCAATTATTCATTATACAGATGGAGTAGGTTATATTTAGGGATGTCTGTCCATCCACATGCGTGTGTGTACTTGCACACACATAATAGTTAATGTAAAAAGAGGCCATGAATTTAAAGGAGAGCAAGGGCAAGTACATGCGAGGGCTTGAAGGGAGGAGAGGGGAAAATGCGACAGAAAACATGCAGCCATCTCAATGGCCCTGTGTTTTTGAGACATGGTCTTGTTACCCCAGGCTAGTCTTGATTTCTTGATCCTTTTATCTCTGCCTCCCAAGTACTGGGATTGTGGGCATATTTCACCAGCCGTTGCTTTGTCTCTCTCTTTCTTTCTTTCTTTCTTTCTTTCTTTCTTTCTTTCTTTCTTTCTTTCTTTCTTTTTTTTTGTTTTTTCAAGACAGGGTTTCTCTGTAGCTTTGGTGCCCATCCCAGAACTAGTTCTTGTAGACCAGGCTGGCCTCGAACTCCCAGAGATCCGCTTGCCTCTGGCTCTGCCTCCCGAGTGCTGGGATTAAAGGCATGCACCACCACTGCCCGGCCGCTTTGTCTGTTTCTTAAGTGTGTAAAAGTATCTAGTCATAATTACAACCCAGAAATAAATCATGTCCAGTTTGTGCATTAGTGTTCTATTTATGAATATATGTACACACTCAACATGCATATATAAAATAAATGTAAACATATAAGCACAACTAATATATAAAGTGATACCACTTTATAACTAGAAATTGAATAGTCATTGTATTTCCATTTCCATATATAGATGTTATTTTAAATTTTATTTGATGTGCACTGGTATTTTACCTACTGGTATGTGTGAGGGTGTCAGATCTTGACGTTACAGACAGTTGTGAGCTGCCATGTAGGTGCTGGGAATTGAACCCAGGTATAGGCACTATGGGACGGTTCATGAGCTAGGAAACGGGCTGAAGATTTAAACACTTACACACAGAGGGAAACGGGTCATCCTTGAAACAAGAATGCCAACTTTATTGTGCTTCAGGGAAGCTTATATAGGGATCCTTAATGGATAGCCACAGCCCTGCTCTTGGGATTTTCAGTTATAAAACCCTCCAGAAGCCTACTCCCCTGCCATCAGGAACTCATGAGGGTCTGGTGCTTCGAGCAGCTGCAGGCACAGGAAAACAAGTTGTTTACTCCATTCAACAAGGGGCCAGGGGTCTGCAGCCCCCAACACCTAGGTTCTCTGGAAGAACATTCAGTGCTCTCCAGTCTGAGATCATGTTATTTTTCAAAATACCTTTTTATTTATTAGTTCTTTGAGAATTTCATATAATGTAGAGATCATGTCTTTTTTTTTTTTTTTTTTTTTGAGACAGGGTCTTTCTATGTAGCCCTGGTTGGCTGGAACCCACCACCTAGAGCAGGTTAGCTTTGAATTAAAGGCATGCACCACTACAACTTGATGTGGAAAGTTCCTGTATATGTGTTGCTTTTATTGGTTAATGAATAAAGAAATTGCTTTGGGCCTATATCTGGGCAGAACAGAGCTAGGCAGGGGAAAACTAAACTGAATGGGGGGTAGGGGAAGGGTGGAGTCAGAGAAGCCAAGTTGCTGCACCAGAGAGAGACTCTGACAGAACCTTGCTGGTAAGCCACAGCCACGTGGCTATACACAGATTACTAGAAATGGGTTAAATTGAGATGTAAGAGCTAGCCAATAAGAAGCTAGAGCTAATAGGCCAAATAGTGATTTA
Source organism: Alexandromys fortis (assembly GCF_014885135.2). NCBI lineage: Eukaryota > Metazoa > Chordata > Mammalia > Rodentia > Cricetidae > Alexandromys > Alexandromys fortis. The sequence continues at coordinate 1,365,886 of NW_026068105.1, forward strand.
ATTAATACGGTTTCTGTGTGGTTATTTCGGGTCTGTGCAGGCTGGAGTGAATAAGCAACTCCTTACAACAACTGACTGATCACTTGTTAAAGGTTGTATAGTATTTCATCACCCTCTTTTAAAAAATACTTTTCTTAATGCATTCAACAGGATATCCATTGCAAGATCATAATCCTTATTTACTTCCTTAACTGAGAATGCTTCTAACACTTCATCATGAAGTATTGTGTTTGATATGGTTTCTGCGAGTTACCCTTTATCAAGTAAAGACTTTAATTTTTACTTCTTTGGGGGCTTTTGAAAAACAATAGTTAATGTGGACTTTTATTCAACTGCCTTTTCACTTTTCCACTTTTATTACACTAGTACTCAGTCAATACTGTTACATTTTTTTGTATGTAGTGTATGTATGTGTTCCTATGTGTCCATGCAGAGATGGGGTTTCTACCTGTTGTTTTTGAGACAGTCTCCCTGAACCTAGATCATTCTGTTTCTTCTAGACTAGCTGGCTAGTGAAGCCCAAGCATCTGCTCATCTACTCCCCCACTGCTGGGGTTACAGATAAATGCCACAGTGCCTGCCTTTTATGCAAATGATGGATCTAGATTCAAGTCCTGGTGTTTTGTGAGGCAAGTATGTTTCTCACTGAGCCATTTCCACAGCTTCTAAACATGCCTTTACTTTTGTGGTTGATTGGAATCAGGATCCAGCCAAGGTCAGTTTTTCATATTAGGTTATATCTTTTCTATTTTATTTTTTTTAATTTATTTTTTTAATTTATTAAAGATTTCTGTCTCTTCCCCACCTCCGCCTCCCCTTTCCCTCCCCCTCCCCCAATCAAGTCCACCCCCCCTCGTCAGCCCAAAGAGCAATCAGGGTTCTCTGCCCTGTGGGAAGTCCAAGGACCACCCTCCTCCATCCAGGTCTCGTAAGGTGAGCATCCAGACTGCCTAGGCTCCCACAAAGCCAATACGTGCAGTAGGCTCAAAAACCCATTGCCCATGTTCTTGAGGTCTCAGTAGTCCTCATTGTCCACTATGTTCAGTGAGACCTGTTTTAACCCAGGCTTTTTCAGACCCAGGCCAGCTGGCCTTGGTGAGTTCCCGACAGAACATCCCCATTGTCTCAGTGTGTGGGTGCACCCCTCGCAGTCCTGAGTTCCTTGCTTGTGCTCTCTCTCCTTCTGCTCCTGATTTGGACCTTGAGATTTCAGTCCGGTGCTCCAATGTGGGTCTCTGTCTCTGTCTCCTTTCATCGCCTGATGAAGGTTAATATTTAGGCGGATGTCTATATGTTTTTCTTTGGGTTCTCCTTCTTATTTAGCTTCTCTAAGAACCTGAATTATAGGCTCAATGTCCTTTATTTATGGCTAGAAACCAAATATGAGTGAGTACATCCCATGTTCCTCTTTTTGGGTCTGGCTTACCTCACTCAGGATAGTGTTTTCTATTTCCATCCATTTGCATGAAAATTCGAGAAGTCATTGTTTTTTACCACAGCATAGTACTCTAATGTGTATATATTCCACCCTTTCTTCAACCATTCTTCCATTGAAGGGCATCTAGGTTGTTTCCAGGTTCTGGCTATTACAAATAATACTGCTATGAACATAGATGAACAAATGCTTTTGTCATATGATAGGGCATCTCTTGGGTATATTCCCAAGAGTGGAATTGCTGGGTCCAGGGGTAGTCTATTTTATTTTTAATAGAAAATACTAACATTGTATTTTAGACATTTCTAAATATATACACCAAGGCAGAATAATATACCCTGTGTATTCCTGTCTGCTATAGGAATTTATGATGGGCATTTAATCATTTAATGTGGTGTTAGTGATTATGGACAATTACTTTGACTTGTTTTGTTTTCACTTTTTAATTCTCATATAAAACTTCAGGTTTCCATCTAGCATTTTCATACATACACAAATTTTAATTGACATCCCTGCCTCTATTTTTCTTTCCCATCTTACTCATTTTAAATCTTTTTTAAATTATATTTTTTTAAATTTTATTTATGAATGTTTTACCTGCATGTACCATGTGCCTGTTGGAGCAGCATAGAGAGAGTCTCACATCCCCTGGAACTGGAGTTATGGGTGGTTGGTGAGCCACCATGTGTGTGCTGATAATCAAACTTGGTCCTCTGCAAGGTGTTCTTTAACCACTGAGCCGTTTGTCCACCTTCCTTGTTTTAAATCTTTTAAAAGCTAATAGCAAAAGTGCCTTATCCCTTTTAATATCTTGCTGTTGGCTTGTTGAAGAAGTCTGGAATTCGTACCATAGACACTTTCCAATGTTCTTGATTTGGCTAATGGCTTCCCCGTCAGTCATGTTTTACTTGAATTTCACATATACTGGGAATAGCCTTTATATTCAGGTTCTATATTATTATTTTAAAAAGAATAGTTGAGACAAAGACCTTTCATTTATATAATGTCTAGTTGTTTGACTTTTAGTACAATGACGAGTGGATTGAGGTGCTGGGGTGTGAGCACTTCCTCGCGTTTTCCATTATCATTTTGCCTAATGGCTTTACTACTCATCTAATAACTGTTCTCTAATTCAGTCCTTTTATGAAGGGTTTCCAAGTAATAATTTTCCAATTCTATAATTCTCTCAGCATTTGTAGGTTAGAATTGCTTGTAAAAGTATCTGTCCCCAATTTGATCAGCCTAATACACTTCCTGTAGGAAAAAGGATTGTGTTGAACTCTGTTTGGTTGACAGTTTTCCAGATAAGGAGTTAGTGTCCTATTGTAGGTTGACAGATCCTTAAATGTTAAGCCTCCCTTGAGTTTCTTGGATTAACTGTTTCCGTACAGGATGCGTTCTTTTTATTTTACATCCCAGCTGCAGTTTACCTTCCTTCCTCTCCTCCCAGTCCCTTCCCCCCAGAAATCCTGCCCCCCAACTACTCCTCCATTTCTATTGGGGTCTCTCGTGGATATCAACAAAACATGGCATATCAAGTTGTAGTAAGACAAAGCTCCTCCCCTTGTCTTAAGGATGAGCAAGGACTAGGTTCCCAAAAGCCAGTAAAAGTAGGAGACAGCCCCTGTTCCCACTGTTAGGAGTCCCACAAGATCAAGCTACACAGTGGTAACATATGTGCAGATGGCTTAGGTCAGTCCCATGCAGGCTCCCTGGTTGTTGGTTCAGTCTCTGTGAGCCCAGATTAGTTGATCCTGTGGATTTTCTTGTGGAGTCCTTGACCCCATTGGCTCCTACCATCTTTTTTCCCCTCTTCTGCAGAATTCCCTGAGCTCTGCCTCATGTTTGGCTGAGTCTGCATCTGTTTCCATCAGCTGTTGGATGAAGCCTCTCTGATGACAATTCGCCAAGTCTATGAATATGGCAGAATATTGTTAGGCTTCATTACATTGACATTTTCCCTCTCTAGTTGTGTTAGAGATTGAAGGAGCATCCAGTCTATGACTGGTCAAGCCTAAAACCCATACCAGGAGAGTCAGCCCACCCCTGACACTGCCTGAAGCACCAGAACACATAGGCTGGATGGCCCAGAGACCTAGGATGCATTCTTATAAAAGTACTGCACTATTTGAGTGACTACTGTTTTATTTAGCATATTCTGTTTCCGTGTTTGTATATGTGATGGCCTATAACTTTGATTCTTAACCCAAAGAAAAACTACTTGTAGACCAGGCTGGCCTGGCACTCACAGAGATCCCCCTGCCTCTGCTTCCCGAGTGCTGGGATTAAAGGTGTGTGCCATCAACACCTGATAAACTACTTCTCTAGAAGGCATTTGGAAATGTCTGGAGGTGCTTTTGATTTTCATAGTTAATTATATGTGTATATCTGTATGAACCATCTTAGCAGAAAGGCTTATTAAAATTGCCAGATGTTGGCAGATGTGGTGGCACATGCTTTTAATCCTAACATTCAGGACACATGAGGCAGGTGGATTTCTGTGAGTTGGAGGCCAGCTTTATCTATATGGTGAGTTACAGGCTATCCAGGGCTACATAGTAAGACCTTGTCTAAAATACACACACACGCACACACACCCCAAATAAAAAACATCAAAAACCATATTGCCAGCTGTTAAAATATTTTCTTGTATTTTTCTTGTGATTATTGAATTTTCACATCAGTATTGTATACTTTAGTATATCTAGGTTCATAACAGAGGTAGGCCTGTCATTTTATATTTGTCAGTTTGGGTGTGGAGACGATACTAGTTCTACTCTGTGTGCTCCAGCTGTCCTCATATCTTGTTCCTGTGGAAATTTGTATATGACATTTTACCATTTTATAATTTAACTGTTCAGAAGAGGCAGTATAGTGTAATAACTTTTATTCTTGGACCTTTTAATATTTTTCACAAAGATTTAATATACTTTACTTGAGATCTGATGAAATACATATTTCCTATCCTAGAATTTTGATCATTCCACACCCTTTATTCTGGTGTAATTAGTAACTAGCTATAGCTATAAATGCTTCCTACATAATTCCCAGATGTCTCTTGACTTTAATTCAATCTGTGGTATACATTTTGCATTAGAATTATTCATTGTAAGTCACAGAAATTGATTTTGATAATGCAAGCAAAAGTAAGAATGTGTGGAAGGATAGTAGAGTTGTTCAAATTCAAATTGATAATGCTTGAAAAACAAGGCCTTCAGAAACCAGGGACCCACTCAGGAGGCAGAAGTAGGCAGATCTCTGAGCTAGCCTGGTCTACAGGGTGAGTTCCAGCACAGCCAGGGCTACACAGAGAAACCCTGTCTCAGGGTGGGGGTATTGGCGGGAGTCAGGAGCTGGTGAGCTTCAGGCATTTGGGGAGCAGAACCTCTGTCTCTAGTATTTTCAGTTAAGACTCAAAGTTTAAGGATGGAACTGGGCGATAGTGAAACATGCCTTTAATCTCAGCACTCGGCAGAAAGAGGCAGACAGATCTCTGAGTTCCAGGCTAGCCAAAGCTACACAGAAAAACCTTGTCTTGAAACGCCCCCCCAAAAAAAACCGGGTGATATGCTGAAGAGTAGCCAAGAAGCAGCTAAGGGAACTGACAGCTCCCTGGGTTTATTTCCCAGTCCCTCCAGGGCAACTTACAGCTGTCTGAATCCAGTTCCAGGATATCTGATGTCCTGTTCTGAACCCCCACAGGCACCAGGCATGCATACACAGCCATTACATGCATGTAAAACACTTACACACAATAAAATATTTTTTTAAAAAAATTTAAGAATGGAGTACTCATTCCAAGGACTGTTTGGGATTTCTTGTTATTATAAAAAGATCACTGAAAAAATGCTAAGAAAGAAATGAATTAACAACTGAAGGAGATGTTGAGTAATCTCAACATACAAATTTCAATTTGTATGCCAGGATCTCAGAAAGAGGTAAAGAATTAAGAGCCATAGGATAACTGAAATAAGGGACATAATTTAGGTTTCTTTGAAAGAGAGGGATGATGTATCTCTCCACTGGGCATGTACTGTTTTTGCAGTAATTTGAGGATTGGTCCTGTCTCAAGGAGAAATTAATTAGACCTGGAGGCTGGAAAAAGGACTTGAAGATGTATAACAAAAACATTGTGCTGGAAGCATCCCATTCCTAAGAATGAAACTGTTACGTGGAAATTTGAATGGAATGCAGTCTCTCTTTGTCAAAGTTATAATAAACGCTATGCCCTTTTCTCTAAAGTTTATCATTTATTTATGTGACACCTGTCCACATGCTATATGTTTTATGAGTGCTGTTTTGTTTTCATAACTAATTATGCAGATATTATTTCTTTTAGAGACAAGATTTATCTGTGTAGCCCTGGCTGTCCTGGCACTCACTCTGTAGTCCAGGCTGGCCTTTAACTCACAGAGATCTGCCTGCCCACACCTTTCAAGTCCTGGGATTAAAGACATGTGCCACTTTGCCTGGCTATTATTTTATGCAGGTATTCCTGGAGTCTTAAGAGTGTTTAATTTACTCAAGGTGTTATTACTTGAAAGAATTCAAAGACACCTTTTTTTTTTTTTTTCGAGACAGGGTTTCTCTGTGGCTTTGGAGCCTGTCCTGGAACTGATTCTGTAGACCAGGCTGGTCTCGAACTCATGGAGATCCGCCTGCCTCTGCCTCCCGAATGCTGGGATTAAAGGCATGCACCACCATCGCCCGGTGCAAAGACACCTTTCATGTAAGTGCAATGCACTCCAAACAATAAGCTATAGGTTAAGATTGTTGAACCTTTCCTGTGTACCACATACCATGCTTAACCCCATTATCCATTATCTCGTTTAGTCTTTGTAATAACCATATTAGCAAAGTACTGCTATCTGTACTTAAATGACGAATTTGAGGCCTAGATATACTAATTCATAACATGGTTGTCACATATGCATTTTAGTAAATGGAACAGTTGGACTTGAATATATCTGCTGGATTCTAAAACCTATATACTTTATTGATACACTTTCCCATCGCAAACCCCACAAAATCCAGACTAGCAGTTCTCTCCCTTGACAGTGTATAAAACTCACCTGGGGAGCTTTAAACAAAATAATGGTGAACCTCATCAAAGATTTTAATTTGGTTTAGAAGTGTGACCCAGTTACTTTTGTAAAGAATAGCTTTTGTAAAGCTAGTCATTGAGTTTAATCAATATTAAATGAGTGTCTGCTGTTCTAAATGGTCTCTAGGCATTTATATTCAAGCAGGACTATCAGCTAGCTCTCGCCATGGTGCCGCCTAACAAAGCCTACAGCACTTCTGAATGCATAGTGAGCGCTTGTTCTCACAGATTTGGAGACCAGCTGAGACACAGCTGGTTAGGAGCATTTTGTTGGACAACTCTGATTCAGACTGAGGTGGTTCTGCCTTTTTTTTTTGTGTGGCAGTACCATGATCAAGCTACAGTGGCTATGTGTCACATATTACTAGTCACATATTTGGACCAGTGGACTAGCTGGCCTTGCTTCGAAAAAAGACACCACCTTTTGGTGTGTAGAACTGGAAGGCTTATGACAGGAGCTGAAAGTTGGACCCAAAAGTTCAGTTTAGCTGGGAAAGATGATAGAATACAATAAGTACATTACCAAGCATAGTAGAAGGTACCAAGTTGTATTGCAAAGAAAATTGAGTTTTAGAAGCTACTATGAAAGCATTGTGTAGCTAGGACTGTGTGACGGCTTACTTTGCTTGTCAACTAGACTACATTTGGAATCAACTAAAAACCAAGGAGCTGGACACACCTGTGAAGGATTTTTCTGATTGGGTCACTTGGAGAGAAGACCCACTCTAAATCTGGGCCTTGTCTTCTAGTGGCATATCAGTTCTGTTTCTTTAGAGAACCCCGACTAAACAAACTATGCCATTGTTCTTAAAATGGTAAGAATGAAACTTGGTCTGACATTGCCTCAGCCATTAGGAAAATAAGAATATAATTCTAAAAGGTAAAGAATCTTACCTCTAGCTAGAAACGAAACTGAGACCTATGCCCTCCCTTCTCCTCCCTATCTCCCCCTCTCCTTCTCTCCCTCCTTCCTTTCTTGGGATAGGGTCTCACATATCTGTGTATTTGATGTCAGGCTGACATCAAATACACAGATATCTGCCTGCCTCTGGGCACAGGGATTAAAGGCATATACTACCATGCCTGACTTTGCATCTTGGTTTCTAAACTCAGATTATAGTGTTTGAATCTATAGTCTTAGAATTTTCCTTTTACCAGAGACACCAAAAATGAGCTGTACAGAATCAGTATGTCATCATCTCTGTTTCGGATTACAATGGTAGTCTTGATTTTTCAGAATGAATACTCTGAAGAAAGAATATGGGATCTGCTGGTACCTCGAGCTTATTGTCCAAAGAGAAGGTGAGTAATTGAAGTGGAGAGAATAGTATAAAGGGAAGTCTTCGTATTTTGTTATGGCTGCTTTCTATGGGGAGCAGAAGCCAGTTGTCCGCAAAAGACTACATATTTGCCTGTGACGTTCTGACGTCTACCTTTCCAAACCCTGCTTTCTTCTCTCCACCTTTAGCCTCATTTTGTCCTGTCTTCTTAATGACTGTGTGTGCCATGTTTTCAAAGGTGTGCAATAGTTAAAAAAGAAAAAAAATTAAGGATGTGAATCTGTGTTCTTTTTTTTTTGTAGGCATTTTGTATCTTATTTATTTATTTATTTATTAAAGATTTCTGTCTCTTCCCCACCGCTGCCTCCCCTTTCCCTCCCCCAATCAAATCCCCCTCCCTCTTCAGCCCAAAGAGCAATCAGGGTTCTCTGCCCTGTGGGAAGTCCAAGGACCACCCACCTCCATCCAGGTCTAGTAAGGTGAGCATCCACGAAACTGCCTAGGCTCCCACGAAACCAATAGGTACAGTAGGATCAAAAACCCATTGCCATTGTTCTTGAGGTCTCAGTAGTCCTCATTGTCCACTATGTTCAGCGAGACCGGTTTTAACCCGGGCTTTTTCAGACCCAGGCCAGCTGGCCTTGGTGAGTTCCCGATAGAACATCCCCCTTGTCTCAGTGTATGGGTGCACCCCTCGCGGTCCTGAGTTCCTTGCTTGTGCTCTCTCTCCTTCTGCTTCTGATTTGGACCTTGAGATTCCAGTCCGGTGCTCCATTGTGGGTCTCTGTCTCTGTCTCCTTTCATCGCCTGATGAAGGTTATTTACCTCTGTGTGCAAATATTTGGACTGAGTATTTATTTGGATTGAGTGTTTGTGTATTTGAATGTAGGCTACAGTGTGAACTTGTTGAAATAACGTTCAGTAATGCCTTATTCTTCACAATTACCAAGCTAGGCTCTGTTGCAGTGTGAATGTGATATGTCCTCTATGGGCTTTTACATTCAAACACTTGGCCTCTAGCTGGTGGCAGTGGTTTGTGTAGACAGAGTTTCTTCGTGTCCCGGCAGTCGCTCCCTAATAACCACACAGAGACTTATTATTAATTATAAATGCTTGGCCTATAGCTTAGGCTTGTCTCCAGCCAGCTCTTACAACTTCAATTAGCCCATTTATATTCATGTATGTGCTGCCCCAAGGCTCATTTACCTCATTTATGAACTTGCCATGTTGCTGCTTAGGCATCTGGCAGTTTTAACCTTTTTCATTTCCCTTTGCCTCCCCCTTCCACCATAGACATGGGTAAAAGCATTCAGCAGTAAGTATTGGGATAATGCTCTTGTACACTGTAAAGATTTGTCACTCATATTAGTTTAATAAAACGCTGATTGACCAGTAACCAGGCAGGAAGTATAGGCGGGGCGACCAGACTAGGAGAATTCTGGGAAGAGGAAAGGCAGAGAGTCAGTTGCCACCCAGATGCAGAGAGAAGCAAGATGAAAATGCCTTACTGAGAAAAGGTACCAAGTCATGTGGCTAAACATAGATGAGAATTATGGGTTAATTTAAGTTGTAAGAGCTAGTTTATAATAAGCCTGAACTAATAAGCCAGACAGTTTATAATTAATATAAGCGTCTGTGTTTCTTTGGGACTGAATGGCTTGGACCTGGGTGGGATAGAAACTTCTGTTTACATTTTGCTCTTTTTTCTATTATGTGATTAGTAACTCCTGTGAGCCCCCTACCACCTCATCCCCACCCTTCTCCCATTTTGTTTCATATTCACTTGGGTAGTAATTGTTGATTAGTGGTACTATATATGGAGCTCAAAATTTTAACAAATATGGCTTCTATATTATACATGTTCAACTAGATACTCAAATGTTGGAAGGATCACTGGTGCTAGAGCCACAAGTAGAGATTTTCTTTTTCCTTTTTGGTTTTTCAACAGGGTTTCTCTGTAGTTTTGGCTGCTGTTCTGTAACTTGCTCTGTAGATCAGGCTGGCCTCGAACTCACAGAGATCTGCTTGCCTCTGCCTCCGTGAGTACCAGGATTAAAGGTGTGTGCCACTACTGCCACTACTGCTCGAGATTTTTTTATGCCTATAAAAATCAGTTCTCTCTATCTAAAGTCATTGACTTTTTATAGCCAGTGAACCAAACAAGTCCAGCTAGTTGCCTAGTTTTATAAATAAAATGTTATTGGAAAACAACTATTCAATTACATAGCTGCTTTTATGGCAAAGTTGACTGATTGTAAAATATTGGAAACCCCAAAATATTTATGAAGCCTTTTGCAAGTGGAATTATATGGATTACTTGTTTCCCAGTAGTTGACCAGCTTTACTGTGAGGAAAGTTCTACAATCATTTAAGAGCAGAAAGTGTCGTGTCAGGATCCCAAAGATGGACTAGGGACAGAGGGTCGCTCTACCTCTTTGTTCTTCTTCCCAATGTAACCATACTGATCAAATCTCTTTTTCTGCTTTCTACTGTGAATGTCTATTTAATTGGTCTATTGAGTTGAGTGCCCAATGCTGGTCTATGAGGGACTATGACCCTGTTGTAGAATATTATTTTAAGGTGTGTTACTTTTGTTTATGCTCTGGACCATTTGTTTAATAGTGCAAAGATGTGTTTGATTAAATAAAATTCACCTGCGGCCAGAAGGCTGCGACTGCTGCTGACAGGAAGTTGTAGGGAGGAGCCCTGGTGGAGACGGGGTTTTTAAGGAGGGGGCGAGGAGTGGGTAGCACAAGAACTTCTTGGGAGACTGAGGAGCTGAACTAGGTGAGCTGCTTGTTATTCAGCCTCTCTGGGGAGCCAGATTCTACCTCAGCCTTTGAATCTTGAGGGTTTTTTTTTTTTTAATTTGAGGGACAGAGATTTAGATTTCCCTTTGTAGCTTTGAAAGAATTCCCTCAGGCTGCAGCTCTTGCTGCTGATAGTGGTGGAGTTGCAGTTGCTGACTGGGATAGCCATGGCTTTTATATGGCAGCAATGATTAAAGAGGACAACACTAACAAGTCTGTTGACAACTTGGCAAGTCATGACTAGGAGAAAAGGCTTATTTTTTCAGCACGCTGACCCAGGTGGAGAGGAAAGATTGAGGTGTCCCTTACAGTTGCTGGAGTCACTTTATCCCTAGGACTTTTCCCGTCTTTCCACACTCTGCTTTGTGAAGGAGATGAGAATTTGTATTATGTTCCAGACTCTTGAGGAAACCCGACTCTTGGTAAGCTTTCCCCAGTCAGCTCACCTCCATGTTTGCCTTTCCGTTGGTCTGGGGATTCTTCTCACAATTAATTCAGTGCTTTGAGTTTGCTTATCTAAGAGCATGGCTTGTAGGATAGCCTGAATCCAGTAACACTTTGAGCTGCATGTAGTCTTTTTGAGCCATTGTTAGCACTTGCCATTTGGTTCCTAGCTTTGTCTTTCAGAGTCCTGCTCAGCCATTTCTGGTTCTGTTAAGCCATTTGGTCTATTACACCATGCTATGACAGGCCTTGTCCATTTGGAAGGCTCTGCAGGCCTTTGAGCCCTTGGGGTACTTCTGAGCAATGAGGGTGTGGAGGAGGTGCCTGCTGTGATTTATGGCACTGGGAGGAATACTGTTGTGTGCTCTCTTGGTGCCTTTGGTACCCCAGGAAGAAATTCTAGCTGACCAGCCTTTTGTAAACCTAGAATAGTATCTGAAGCAGCACAGGGATAACATCAATCTCTTCCTGGACCTCTTGAGAACCAACCTGTAGCCATCTTAATTTTGCATTTATTTTTTAACATATTGCTCATTAATTTTGACATAACCCCATTAACATGCATGTATGACAAAAAGGAGCAGAAAGTGTTGCTTTAAATGAAGGTAAACAACTTCGTCCATATTGTGAGAGTAAAGAAGCATTTCACATGTTTCCAGGCATTGAGAAACTTCAAGGGATAGAAGGTTTCTACCTGTTTGTTCTCAGTTTATGAGTTAAGATGTACTGTAGCAATTCCCCTTTGTAAAGAGGCTAGGAACCTCGAAAAAGAGGTGAGAAGGTTCTGCGTGGTATGTGTGTCTTAAACTAACCTTGTCTTGTAGTGATAGTTTGTCAGCGGGCAATAGTATGGACTCGGAAATGGAACATGGAGTATACATGAGAAAAATGGGGAAAGTGGGGGGAGGAGGCGGTGGAGTAAGAATTTTGTTTTGAGCCGGGCGGTGGTGGCGCATGCCTTTAATCCCAGCACTCAGGAGGCAGAGGCAGGTGGATCTCTGTGAGTTCGAGGTCAGCCTGGTCTACAAGAGCTAGTTCCAGGACAGGCTCCAAAACCACAGAGAAACCCTGTCTCGAAAAACCAAAAAAAAAAAAAAAAAAAAGAAAAGAAAAAGAATTTGGTTTGGAGCTAGAGGGGAAAGGGTCAGGTGAGCAAGTCAAGGTCACTTTGAATTGCTGCTTTAATTGAATAGCATATTACAAAATCAAACAATGATCTAATACATTCAAGTGGTACAAAACATTGAAGAAAATAAAATGTGTTTCTTACTCATTCAGAGTTTGCAGAAAGCCAGCTTTTAGATGGAGTGCTGTTGTATGACACTATTCCTGGGAAGACGCGAATAAATGTCTGCTCACTGCAGATAGGAAAGCAAAGGCAGACCAAAGTTAAGGATATCTCTGAGCTGCAACTTGGTCTTATTGGGGTTTCATATAGGAATATGGGTTAGGAGTTACTTATAAGACTTATATGACTCAAAGACAGCTGAATCACCAAAGTCCATCCTAGCATGAATGACAGCTTACAAAAGTGGCAAATCTGGACTGCACTGCACAACTTGCTGGCAGCTCCGTGGGTAGGAGCGTGTATTTGGGCTGCTCAGTTGGTCTGAGCCTCTTCAGACAGCTTGGCTGCTCTGAGAATTTTTCTTAGCAGCTCTTACTGTTTATAGACGCACCCAGAAGGAGGGGACGAAGTACATTTAGTCAATTCCAGGGACTTCCTGTAGCTTTTGAGTTGTTTACTTTCTGAATCTTAAATGAGCCTCTCTTTAGAATATCCCAAGTCTTCTGCAGCTTCACTGCAGGATGGAATGTGTTATCTCGGAGGAAATTGCTACTCTACCACCTTCCTCTTAAATTCTTTTTGACCCTCTTCTGCAATTATCTCTGAGCCTTGGTGGGGTGACTTAGAAGTCTGACTAGCCTCCTCTAGTTCTAGTAGGGCATTGCACCCCTGTGTCCTCTTATTTATCCCTCCATTTCCAGAGCTTGACTGGTGGTAGGCTGAGTGGCATTTCATTTTGTTTTCTGCTGCAAAACACTAGTGAGGAAATGTCAGAAGAGGAAAACAGAAAGCAGAAAGCTATCCCAACTAGATACTGACAGCAGTAATAACCAGTGGTTAGAGATGCAAGTGTTGAGAAGCCCCTCAGTCGTTATATCATAATTATTTACGAAAGCAATAGCAATTGTTTCTCCACTGGGGCCTATTACTTCTGGGGCCCCAGGCTTTTGTCTTAAGTTTCCAGTCCCAGATGTGAATTTCCCTTGGTGGAGCATGTGTAAGTCCAACCAGAAAACCAGTGCTAGCTATAACTTTTTGTGCCACTGTTGCACTAGTACCACATCTTGCCTGGCACTTCCATCATGAAGCATGGCTAATCACTGGTAGAACTTTGGGCCTTAATTCTCCCAGGCAGCCTTAGGCACTATAAGAGCTAGCCTGCAGTGAGGAGGACACTTGGAGCCTATTTCTCACTTTATGTCTCCAAGTCCTACAAGCAAACTCTATGCTGTTGGAAGGCTTTTCCGTCCCACCGGCCTGCTCTCAACCACATAGGCTTGTATTTCTTATCTATGCTCTACCACATGGCAGTGCCTTTTTTTCAGCATGGCATTTTTATCTTGTTTCTCTCTGCATCTGACTTGCAATTCTGCTCTTTTCCCCAGAGCTCTCTTTTTGTCTGCAAGTCCTGCCTAACGTTTTCCTGCCTAGATACTGGCCAGTCAACTCTTTATTAACCAATGAGAGTCATGCATATTCACAGTATAGAAAAGGATTATTTCACAGCAATATGCTGTCTTTAGTAATAGAGTCTTACCATCTAGTTCTGGAGTGCAACCAATACTCTTTATTGTTTTAGGGGCCTCAAGGGTCTTCAAGACCAAAAACACCTAGGGGATAACTCTGGGATTCTCAACAATTTTGTGGCTTTTGTGGCACATGTATTTCCACTGTCACAAAATATCCTTGTTTGTAGCAGTTACATCCTAGGCTGTTGCTGATTATTGTCACCTGGTGGTTATCAAATGTGCCTTACACATCCATAAAGCTCCCCAGTGTTTCAAGGCTATGCCTGGCCCTTGTCCCCCACCTCCCTTGTGAACTGAGTATTCTTTCTCTTTTGGGAACATTCTTAGGTGTCTCAAATAGGTGTCCAATTCTGCAAAAATACTGACGAGTTTGTACCATTATGCTGTCTGGATCTAATATATATATTTTTTAGAGGCTGAGCAGGGCAGCAACATAAAGCCCTGAACTAACATGCCACAGTGAACAGTGAGGTTATGAAGATAACCTCCGTGAAGCTCTCGGAAAGCCCATTGTGATCTGTTCTAAGCCAGTGATGGTCAGGTGATTGCAGTTCACAGCTGTCTTAGGGTTACTGTTGCTGTGATGTGATGCTATGACTGAAAGCAGTTTGGGGAGGAAAGGGGCAACTTTGCTAGTATTTCACTGTTCATTGAAGGGAGTCAGGATAGGAACTCAGACAGGGCAGGAAACTAGAGGCAGGAGCTAATGCAGAGGCCATAGAGGGGTGCTGCTTACTGGCCTGCTTCCTCTGGCTTGCTGAGCTGAAACCACATTCTTATAGAACCCAGGACCAGTAGCACAGGGATGGCACCACCCACAATGGGTTGAACTTTTCCCCCATCAGTTACTAATTTCTCGGGGTGGGGGGGGGTTGTCCTCCTCTCAGATGACTTTAGCTTATGTCAAGTTCACATAAAACTTTCCATAATAACAACTGAGAAGACACTATCGTGTGTGTGTGTGTGTGTGTGTGTGTGTGTGTGTGTGTGTGTGTATGAGAGAGGGAAGTCCAATACAAACATGAATTTTATTCATGTCAATTACCTGGCTTCCTCATCATGGGACACTTCTCATAAGACCTCTGCATTTTCCTCAGCTCTGATAAACATGGTAGGACTGGTTTTAGCTTCTCAGTCTGAACTAAGGCCAGTGGGGTAAGAGTTGTCCACCTCCTTGGCCATGTCTACACTTGGTGAACAATTTCTGGGACCAGGAGAGAAATGTACACAATTTACTCAGGAGAGGCAATTTGCCCATCCTTGATCAAGCTTAATTCCTTTACCCACCCCTTTGTTTTGTTTTGTTTTGTTTTGTTTTGTTTTGTTTTTCAAGACAGGGTTTCTCTGTGTAACCACCCTGGCTGTCCTGGAACTTGCTCTGTAGATCAGGCTGGCCTTGAGTTCCTACTGCCTATGTCAAACCTAAATATTTTTAACATCAATAGAAGAACAATAAATTCACAATTCAGCATGGACCCTATGGTAGTTTGAAAGTAATTGGTGCCCATAAGTGCCACAGAGCATGGCACTATTAAAAGGTGTGACTTTTTTTGGAGTAGGTACGACCTTGTTGGAATCAGTGTGTCCCTGTGGAGGTGGGCTTTTGAGGTCTCATATGCTCAAGTCATGCCCAGTGTTTCAGTTCACTTCCTGTTGCCTGAAAGATGTAGGACTCTCAGCTCCTTCTCCAGCACCATGTCTGCCTATATGCCGCCATATCCTGCTATGACGATAATGGACTAAACCTCTGAAACTGTAAGCCACGTAATTAGATGTTTTCCTTTATAAAAGTTGCTGTGATTGTGTTTCTTCACAGCAATAGACACTCTAACTAAGATAGGGCTCTTCAGTAAACCTGAATGAGCCTCACCTGCAAGTGCCCTAGCCACTCCAGTAGGGAAGTGGCTGGGGAGGTTACTGTCCCTGAAGACCTACTTTCTCCATAGTGTAGGTGCAGTAGAGATCACCTGTTTTATATATATACTCACCTGTGTGGTGAATTACTTGATCAGGCCATAAGGCCTTTCAAAGGCTCACCCACACTGAATTTGGTCTTATCAATTTTTTCCCTAGGGATTCCTGCTGGATAGAAATCTATGTACATTTGCCTCCTAGTGACACAGACTGACCTGACCCTATTGTTGATATTTTTTTCCCCCAGAAGCTGTGTTTGTTTTAGCACCTTACAGATCTAGGTCACCCCCTGGGGTAAGTCATTTGGGTCTGTTAAAGCTTCTCTTACTTTACAGTGATTATGCCCTACCATGAGACTCACTAAGGCTCCGTTCCAGTCTCATGGCTCCTCCTAAATCTTTCTCTTCCTCAACATTTGGATGAATGTTCTCATGTGTTCTGGAATGGGACTGTCTGTAGGTTTTTTTTTTTTTTGATTTTTGAGACAGGGTTTCTCTATAGCTTTGGAGCCTGTCCTGGAACTAGCTCTGTAGACCAAGCTGGCTTTGAACTCACAGAGATCTGCCTGCCTCTGCCTCTCAAGTGCTGGGATTAAAGGCATCCGCCACCACCACCTGGCTTGTCTGTAGCTTTTAATTGTCACTCTTGTCTTGTTTCTTCCCTCTTTACTATCCAAAACTTCCTGTGGATTCCAAATTTTGGGATCTAAGGAAGGACTCTTTAGCACAAACATTTGCTAAATGTTTGCTAAATGGCACAGCAGGGATTCCCTCCTGGATCATGGATTAGGCACAAACCACACCTAAACTGTTGAAATAGGAGCGGCGGGGCTGCGTCCCCAGCACTCCGGCCGCCTGCTAGCTCATGCCCGAAATAACAACACACAAATTGTATTCTTTTAAACACTGCTTGGCCCATTATATCTAGCCTCTTCTCGGCTAACTCTCGCACCTGGACTAGCCCATTTCTAATAATGTGTGTAAGCACCCCAAGGTGCGCTTACTGGGAAGATTCTAGCCTACGTCCATCCTGAGTCGGAGCTTCATCGCATGTGTCTCTGAGAGCAGAGCTAACTCGCATCTGTCTGAGGAGTCTTACCTCACTTCCTCTTCCTCCTTTTTACTCCTCCCACCTATGTTTTAACCTATCAGGGCAAGCAGTTTCTTTAATTAACCAATGAAATCAACAGATCGATATATGACACTCCCACATCACTAAACACCTGATTTTACAGAGAGATTCTTTATTAAGTGGAAAGAAAAGTTAAAGTGGCCTCTTTCTGACTCAGGCAGAAAAATAGCAACAAATCACCTTGCGGGTGTAATTTTTGGTTTTTGTTTTTTTCAATACAGGGTTTCTTTAGCTTTGGAGCCTGTCCTGGAACTAGCTCTTGTACACCAGGCTGGCCTCGAACTCACAGAGATCCGCCTGCCTTTGCCTCCCTAGTGCTAGGACTAAAGGCGTGTGCCACCACCACGTGGCACAGGTGTGGTGTAAGGGTTTTTGTTTGTCTATATGTTGCTTTCATTGGTTGAATAAAGAAACTGCCTTGGCCTTTTGATAGGGCAGCACTTAGGTAGGCGGAGTAGACAGAACTGAATGCTGGGAAGAAGGGCAGACAGCCGCCATGGAGATGCCAAATCAGACATGCAAAATTTCCCTGTAAGCGACGACCTTGTGGTAAACACAGATTATTAAAAATGGGTTAAATCAAGATGTGAGAGTTAGCTAATAAGAAGTTAGAAATAATGGGCCAGACAGTGTTTAAATAAATACAGTTTCTGTGTGATTATTTTGGGGGTTAAGCTAGCTGGGCAGCCCGGATGGCAAGCAGCCTGCTCCTCCTGTTACAGAGAGTCTGCGAGACATTCTACAGAATACAAAAAAAGTGACTAAACAGTTTTTAAAGTTTCCTGCTTCATGAAAAAGTCTGCTGGATACTCTGGGCCTGTAGGCTAAAGATGCCCCAATGGTACAAAAAAATTTTGGGTTGACTGTACAGGCAGCAAGATGTGTTTATCATTTCTAGAGTTTTAAAAGTTGCTTACAATGCATTTTCTGTTTACTTAGGTAATATTATCTCCTTCTAAAGTCTTTTATGGGGTTAAAAATAATAATTATGGTTTCCTTTGTTATGATAAAAGATAAAATAGATATAAATATTATAACTGTAATTCTTGCTTGATAAATGTTTTATGTAATTTTACTATGTTAAAGTAAAAGCCTTTTTGTTTAAACAAAAAGGGGTAAATGGTGTAGGACGTTGTTCTGTCTATATGTTGCTTTAATTGGTTGAATAAAGAAACTGCCTTGGCCTTTTGATAGGGTAGAACTTAGGTAGGCAGAGTAGACAGAACTGAATGCTGGGAAGAAGGGCAGAGTGGCAGAACACCATGGATCTTCTGCCTGGTACGGACGCTGGTTAGAATCTTGCTGGTAAGCCACAATTATGTGGCCATACACAGATTAATGAAAAATGGGTTAAATTAAGATGTAAGATTTCGCCAATAAGAAGTTAGAGCTAATGGGCCAGGCAGTGCTCCCTATGCAGGTGTAATTTTTAAGAGAAGAGGGGAGGTCTGTGTTAGAATGGGCTAGGATGTGGTGGTAAAGGAGATAGGGGACTAGGGAGAAGGGGAAAGGAACAAGGAAAAGGGGGCTAGGGTATTTGTCCTGGAGCATGGGGGGGGGGACAAAGGGCTGCTTCTGGATAGAGAAGAGACAGAACGTAAAAGGGGAAACCCGTGTTAGAAGGAGGTGTTTAATTTAAATTTGGCGTGTTAATTAGGTGAGCCAAGGCGGGGGGGGGGGGGAGGTTGCTTCTGATTGCTAGACTTCAATACTTTGATAGTTGGACCTTGCTAGTCAGCCTGGGGAAGAGAAATTGGCCAAATAAGGGAATAGACCTTTGTGGCTAGCTTTAGGAATGGAGAAGGGCAAGACCTGCCAGAGTCATGTGCTCGAGTGGGCTGTTGTCCCTTCACTTCTAGGGCACACTCTTCCTTGTATCCTGACAACGGCAAGACAGCATCTCTATTGCATCTTCTCTTACTGAAGCAAATTTCCACTGAGGAGCCATCAGTCCTGGCTGTCCTGGAACTTGCTCTGTAGACCAGGCTGACCTCGAACTGAAAGAGATCTGCCTGCCTCTGCCTCCTGGGTGCTGGGATTAAAGGGATGCACCACCACTGATTTCCTCAGACCGGGGAGTGAGCTTCTTTTAGAACATCTGAATCTTAAGCTTTCCTACTGTAGGACAGAATGCTTTATCTCAGAAGACAAGAGTACAAGTGCCTAACCCCAACCCTTACTACCTTTGCCAGGGAGTTTCAATGCTTGTCAGAAATTTCCCTCTATCTGTTCTCAAGCATACTGAGCAAGTGACAGTGTACTTATTCAATTTAACTGTTTTTAAGCACTGCCATGGACAGGCTGCTAATATTGTCAGTCAAGAATATGTTATATAGCCAGGCATGGTGGCACATGCCTTTAAACCCTGTGCTCTTAGAAGGCAGAGGCAGGTAGATCTCTGAGTTTGGGGCTACAGGGGTCTACAGAGGGAATCCCATGATAGGGCTACATGGAGAAACCTTGTCTCAAAAAAAGAATGTTATAAGGAATGAATGTTATAAGGAATGAAGTGCGTGCCACACAATCATGAGGACATGAATCTGGATTTGTTAGCACACATGTAAAGATTTAGATGTGGTAGCATGTGCTACCTACATTGGGTATCCTAGCATTGGGGAAACAAACAGTAGGCTCTCTGGCCAGCTATTCTTGCTGAGCTCCAGGGCATTGAAAGAACCTGCCTTAAAAGGAAGTTACATGGGGCTCAGCAAATAACACTGGCTGCTCTTCTGGAGCACTCAGCTTTAATTCCCAGCACCCACATGGAGGCTCACAACCCCTCTGTAACTCAGTTCCAAGAGCTCTGATGCCACCTGTTCTGGCCATTTCAGGCACTGCACACATGTGGTGCACATACATACATATGCAGGCAAAATGCCCATACACATAAAATAAAAATAGATGAAAAATATTTTTAAAAAAGGTGTAGAACAATAGAGGAAGATACTGACGTCTGATCTCCAAATGCGTGAATGTTTACGTGCATGTGCACCTCCTCCACACACAGGAGCATGTGCACCTCCTCCACACACAGGAGCATGTGCACATGCATATGCACACACACATACTACATACAAAAGTGTTTGAAAATGTTATCTAGTAAAGGATGTTTGGAAAAGTCACCTTGTCTCCCAAGACAGTAGTGATTATGGTACTGCTCACTGAGTTAATACATATTCACCTTGGTCACTGACACATAGTATGACTGTGGAGTCAGACTTGGTTAACCTACATACATGACCTTGATCATTAAAAAAAACCTTTTATCGATTCCTTGTAGGTTTCACATCATGCATTTTGATCCTGCTTATTTCCCCATCCTCTTGCATCTGTCCTCTGCCCTTGCAACATCCCCCATCCCAAATCAGAACCAAATTCAAAAGAAAACTAAACAAAAGAAACGAAACAAAAAGGAGACTCTTGTAGAAGCTGTAGTGTGGTTCAGTGAGTCACACAGTTTACCCTTTAGTCCATTCATCTTGTAAGTGTTCATTGCCATGAGTCATTGGTCTGACTTGGCCTCTGGCTCCTGCTAGACCGATAATGGGCTCTCACTGGGGCTCCTCTTGGATATCCTGTTGTCCTGTGTCATGGCGATCCTGCTGTTTTGTTTCTGTAGGCTTGTCCCCTTAACATGCTCCAACAGTTCAGAGATGAGGTGGATGTTGGGGGGTGCTAACTCATAGTCCTGGTGTTGGGCCTGGGCGGTAGCTGAATTGGTCAGCCTGCCAGTTTTCCATCATCAGCATTGCTCAGGCAAGCTCTCCAGCACTGCCTCAGCTAGTTCACCCAGTGCAACCTCCAGCAAGGGGTGGGGCCAGTTTTTTTGCTCTCAGGTCCTCAGATCTAGGTCCTCCACACTCATATCACCAGGGCCAGCTCTACTGTTAATCCCAGGCAAGGTGCGGGGGCCCTCCTGATTACTGTAGGGGAATGTGGGGGGTAAGGGTGGGGCAGCTTTCCTGCTCTCATTCTCGGTTCACTTGCACCCAGGACAACAGGGTCAGCTCTAGTGTGCTGCCCAGGTGAGGTGCATACCTGTGGTGAGGGGTGGGGAGCAAGCTCTACCCTGAGGAGCAGGGCCATTGTGCCTGCTGCATTGTCCAAGGAGGAACAGGACCAGTGAAGGGCGGGGCCGGCTCAGCACAGCATGGCTCCAAAGATCCCCGTGCTAACACGGGTACATGCCATGGTCTTCATCACAGACACCAGCCACAAAAGTACCAGGGACCCAGACACAGCCCTTGCAGCAGCTCGGGCCTAGATGCCACCACAGTCCTGATAGCACAGACCACCCAGATCAGCATGGTCCTCAGAAATCCACAGAGCCCTTGGTGGCAACAGGAGCCACAGACATCATCCCAGACCTGGGCTGCCATGGGGCCACAGACCCAGACATGGCACTAGGTAGTGGCCCATGCCTGGATATCTCCATGGCTCCAGGTGGCAGCACCAGCCACCCAGATCAGCATGGCCCTGCATGTGGCACATTGACCAATTTATTTTAACCTTTTTGTCTTTAATTTCCTTATATGCAAGATGAAGTAAATTCTAAGCTAAATTAATACTTGCATGGGGTAAAAAAAAAAGCTTCAAACAAGCTTTTAGAATTATTTTTGCTTTTTCATCTCTTTTAGGTCTTTGCAGTTGCACAATTTGCCAGTGTGTCAACTACACCTGTTCCATCAAGCACTGTGCAGTCCATACTGTAAAGTAAAAGACTCAAAGTAAGTTGAAGTTTGCTTTAAATTCTTTAAGGTGTTAAAGACTGGGTTACCAGACATTACAATTCCAGCAGATTGGACCTGAAAACAAAATATAGCTGGGACTCTGCTTATGCATCCACAGATGTGGTGTTTCTGCTACAGTGAGAGTGTGGTAGGGTTGGAGGAGTTGTAAATTTTGTGTTAGCTGCCCTTCTTGAGTCCCAGAAGAGCAATCCGTTTTCCTATAGGCTCCTATTGTCTAAGTTTCCTTTCAGTTTGGTCCTATGCTGGTCCATGCAGCTTGATGATCCATTTCTCTCCATCCATGTCCTATTCTATGCTTTATTATTCCTAAGATGTTCAGAGCATGGCTTCTCACTGCCCTGAACTTCTGTCCTCTCTCATTTGCAGGTACATTGCTCACATGCGTGTAGGCTTGCAGCCTGGCCACCTCCTGGAATCCCACCCCTTTGCTACAGAAACCAGTGTCCTCTTTTCCTCCCATTCCCGAGGAAGAAACAGCCTTTCCAAACCTGAGTGGGTAAATTGAGTTTTCTTTATTTTTTTTCATGAACATCATATTACTTTCAAAATATAGGTACATGAAGAAAAACCTTTTACTCAAACTTCCCTGTCCTCTATCTTATAGCCATATCACACTGACTTCTCTTCCCTCCCTGATACCTTGTTTGCTGAATGTCTTTCTAGACCTTCTCAATTCATACTGAAATATAAATTTTGTAAATATAAAGTTTTTAACATTTCTATGTAACATATATACCTAAGAACTTTTAAAAAACTTTTATTTTAACATAAAACAAAAATGATCCCTTTCATAGTACTGTTTTTCTTTTAATACCATTGACTATACCTCCTGTACAGGCATCCAGTACACAAGATCATTTTTTTCTCTTGCATTTAAAGCTTTTTCTGTTATCGCCTTAATAGCTCAAGTTTCTAATAATGGGTCTTCCTTTAAGACATCTGAGTCTTAAGGAGCTTTCCTGCAGGATGGAATGTTTTATCTCAGCAAATCTCTATGAAAGCACTGCCTTTACTAGAGTTTAAGCGCTTGTCAGATAGTTTACCCAAATATCTTTTCCCAAGCATGTTGGCTAAGTGACAAATAGCCCTCTCTTAATCGTGACTCTTACTTCTTCCCTTCACAACTTAGAGTCCTTGTAGAGAACTGGCTCTTGAACTGTGGGTCACGGCCCCTTTGGGGGGTCAAATGGCCCCTTTACAGTGGTCACCTAAGACCACTGGAAAGCACAGATATTTACATTACAATTCATGAGAGTAGTAAAATTATGGTTATAGAATAGCAACAGCAGTAATTTTCTGGTTGGAGGTCACTACAACATGAAGGACTGTATTAAAGGATCTCAGCATTAGGAAGGCTGAGAACCACTACTGTAGAAGTTCCCTTCACTCCTCAGTCCTGGAAGGTTGGTGTCACACCACCCTGAGTTTTCTTGAAGATCCAAAGTAAGCACCAGACCTAGTGGACATTTTTCAGCCAGCTTCAGCCTCTGTGTCCTTGTCTTTTGATTCTTTACCTGTTCGCATGGCTATGCACTTCATTGTCTGACAGGTTCCCAACTCAGGTTGTTTTTTTTTTTTTGCCCTCTAGTGGACATGTGGCACTATGCAGAAGCAGTTTTGGTGGTCAAAACTGAAGGGTTGGGAATGGATCATGCAGACAGGCTAGGAATCTGCTGAATGCCTTACAGTGCACAAGAACTCTTACCTCACAGCAAAGAACTGTTCAAATCCAGATGTCAAGTGCAATGAGGTTAGGAAACCCTAAAGTAGAGGGAGATAAACAAGCCCAAAAGATGTTCAAAACATTTCAGGGTGGAGATCTGGCCTCCAGCCCTGAAGATAACTGTACCGACACCAACAACAGACAACCCAAAGCCACATTTCTGCTATTACAGGTGTCCCGCGACACAACAGTTCCTTATTCTCCAGGTTCATAGTCTCTATAGATAGGCAGGAGTCTTCCAGTTGTATCTCAGTCTGGTCCAAGTCCAGTCCCTTCTGCCTGAGGACTAAGACAGGTAGTTCCTCTCAACACATTTCGTAGCCACAGAGGGGGAGAAACAGACTGATCTCCCTTCTACTCCTCACTCCCCCGACCTCCACCATTCCTCTCCTACTGGGATAAAGTTCTGTTGTACTTTATATTTTTGAATACACCAAGAACTTATTAAATCCTCATTCTCCTCCTTTAGCATGCTGCTGAACTGGAAGGGAGGGTCTCAGCAGATAGCACTGTGCTTGGCCCCTATAGACTAGCAAACCCTCTGTGCCTTATCAGTTGCTGACTCACCTTGGATTACTGGAGTTTCCTGTTCAGACCTGTCCATGGTTCTGCCCACTGGGGACTATGGAAGCGTTCTCTTAAGAGGCTGTACAGTCACAGAAGTCCTTGTTTGCATCTGGTGCTGATATAATCTCTAGGCTTTCAGAATTCTCAGAGGGGTGGCAAATCTCCACCAAGTTATTTTGAGTCAAGCATAAACCTGAGGTTAAGCCATCTCAGGCTTCATTGGATGGTTTTATTTCTTGTATTATTCTTCCAGAACTTGAGCATCCTATCCAGTTTATTCCTAGGAACGACTGCCAGAGGCTTGACCTTTTTCTTGTAATAAAATTCGCTCAGAACACAGGCATCCTACCAGTTCATTCCTGGAGACTTGAAATAAAGGAATCCTCACTGCTTGTTCTCCACCTCAACTCCCCTGCCAATTCCATTACGTTTCTTTAATGGTGCATTGTTTTGAAACTACTATTCTGAGCCAGGTTGTGGTAATGTCAACGCTTAGAAGTGGAGGCAGGAGGATCTGGAGCCAGTCATCCTCAGTTACTAGTAAGTTTGAGGCAAGTCTAGGCTACATTAGACCTTTTTTTTTTAAATCAAAGAAAAGTCAAAATATGAAAGAAAAAGTGCCTGACATGAGAATGAGCTACTTGCTGAGAACAAGCAGCTACTTATCTTAAAGAGAAGGGATTGAGGTAAAATGGTACCTTACATAACACAGTATCATAGAAATGAAAGGTAGCTGAGTTTTCTGTAGTTAGCTCATCAACTCCTCTGTATAGCTGTCAGCTCCTGGATGCTCTAGTATCTGGCTAAAACTGGAAAGCAGCTGGTTCTGTTCCCTACCTTAGCCAGGGCCAGCGATGGGCTGTGGCCTCCAGAATCACTGCCTATAACCCTGTCCCTGACTTCCAGGGATCCACTGGTTCTTTACCCAAAACTATCCTGAAATTGGATCTTCCCCTTCATATCCTTCAGCCTGAAATCTTTGGCTTAGAATGGATCAAATAACCTCTGGCTCCATCTTCTGAAGCCTAGGTAAGTAGAAAAAGTAGGGTCTTTTATATATTTAACTGTCTAGGCCCACCAGCCACTAGGGAGGGGCTATGCATACACAAACCCAAACACGCCCCCCCCCCCCCCCCCCCCCCCCCCCCCCCCCCCCCCCCCCCCCCAACACAGGTGAAGCAGTTCTGAGGTGTCAAATGCTAATGATCTGGAATGCAAAAAAAATCATCAAAACTTGTCCCTCCCACACCATCTGTACCCATCCCACGTTTCCCTCTTCCCATTCCCATGAACCCCCCCCCACTCCGTTCTCCTTTTCACACCTCTGAAAATTGATTTCCCTATGGTGACTTTTTGTTCTGTATCATGTTTCTGAACTCACTGAGGGCTCTGCAGCCGTATTCGCCTCCCTCAGTGGAAGCAGTTTTCACACTGTGAAAAATTCACATTTTTACACCAAGGACATTTCCAATTCCTAGGTCTCTGCCGTTGGGCTCCACTACTTTGGCTCTCTTTCGGGGGTTCTTGGAGGTATACTGTAGGGCCCTCAGTGTCAGACATATTCATATCAGTAGCCATGAAGTAGGGAGGCATCTGAGGTTCTGTGAGAATGCTTGGTGGCGGGGATGGGGTGGGCGTGACTGGGAAGGGGCTTTCGTATGAGTATGTGAATGAAGCAGGGAGTTGGACTGTAACAGATTGTGGGGAGGGTGTGGACCTGCGATCTAAGGGTCCAGAGTCAGAACATGTAAGTGTTTCAATAGATTTGCCGACTTCCCTTTCCTCCCCTTCCTCCTCCAAGCCCAAACCATAATCTTTCCAATCCGTAACTCCAAAATGACCCACCGTGCTTCCTCCCAGCTCTCCTGTGCCTTCCAGCTCCCCTGTGCCTTCCAGCTCTCCTGTGCCTTCCAGCTCTCCTGTGCCTCCCAGCTCTCCTGTGCCTCCCAGCTCCCCTGTGCCTCCCAGCTCCCCTGTGCCTCCCAGCTCCCCTGTGCCTTCCAGCTCCCCTGTGCCTTCCAGCTCCCCTGTGCCTTCCAGCTCCCCGGGAGCAGCCATGGCTACCTCCTTTTCTGGCTCACCCACTGCTTTATCACTAGCTGTCACCTCTTCTGTCTCTCCTGCATTTTGTGTCTCTGCTTTTGCCCCTCCAGCAGTAGCAGGGGCTCTAGTCGCGCCTGACATCTCTCCAACTGGAAAGGCCCTCAGCTCCTAGAGAGAAGTGGGAAGAGTTGAGCCATATTCCAGAAATGGGGAAAGGGCATAGGGGTGGCATAGGGTGGGGCTAAAACTGGGTTAGGAGGTAATCTTACTGCGTGTAGGAGCTTCAGTCTCATCAGGTCCAGCTCTCTCTGCACCTCCGCCAGTCTGGTATGGGCCAGTTGAAGCTGGAAGGCCGCCTCCCTGCGCTCCATCTCTTGCTGGTCTGAGAGCTTCTTCAGGTCTGATGCCAAGGCATGTGCCGCTGACCGGTGCAGGGAGGCAAAGTCGTGCAGCCACTGCACCCGGCGCCTTTGCAAGTGGCCTTGCCTCCAAGCAAAGCGAACACCCAGGGCCAGGCCGCCCCAGGCACAGGCTTCCTGAGCCTGGCTAGACATCTTGTTATCCTCCAGGAGGAGTCGGAGCTTTTCTTCCACCTCCTCCCAGGACAGGGACAGGTTCTCTTGGTAGAACGCAGCGCCTTCTGGTTGCTTGGACATTTGCTCATTGATGAACGTTAACACCTTCTCATGCCGGAACCCACTAGAGGGATCCTCGGGATTCATGATGGCTGATGGCTGAATGCCTTAGGGGCTTTGCGGGCTCTGTTAAGAACAGAACAGTCTGTTGTAGGTTTTTGATAGCACAACCTCTCCCCTTAAGCCTTAGCTCGGTACCCGCCAGCCAAGTTTATTTAAAAGTGACTCCTTGGAGGGCTTTCTATCTAGATAGGACACCCTCCCCAGACTCACTGCTCCCACTAGTGGCCAGAGGACTTACCGGTCCAACACACCTACCACAAGATCAGCCTGCTAACCAAAGAGGACAGCGGACAGCGACAGAACACAGCAAATCCCAGTCCTTCTCCTCAGGCAAACTGCCTCAGAATAAAGGTCTCGCTCCAGAGTAAAGGACTCGCGAGGAACAAGTCTCGTTCGACATCTCGCGACGTTTGCTTTTGGACTGTTCCAATTTCCAGGACAGGCGGGGGGGGGGAGGTGAGGGAGCGCCCCCTGTTCGTGCCAGAGACAATTGGGAACCAGCTGTTGTTAGTATTGAGGTCCCTTGAAGATAGAAAAAGTAGTTAAACAGACAAAAACTATAAATAAATACATAAATAAATAAAAATCTAAACAAGTTTCAAAAGTTGTACCCCCAAGTGTAATAGTTTGTCCCGTGCCTGAAAAAGCCCGCTCTTTTGTGTGGAATGTTCCAGAATTGGAACCGCCATCGGGCGCGCCAACCACAGGGGTTTTTCTGACGCAACTAAAGGGGTATAGTATGGGGGTAGCTCCATCCTCCATAGCCCACTATAATAATTTGCAGTCATTTCTTTTCTCCCAAACCAGACACCTCCAAGCCCCACCTGCTGCCGCTGCCGCCTCAAGCGCCACTTTATGTGGCGGTTCATAATCAGGACCCCTTCATTTCACTGCTGAAGCTCTCTGAGATTATGCAGAATTCACTCCTATCCTGTCATCAGATATGTGTGATATATCTGTTAAAATGCTCAGGGAAGGTGCTGGAGGAAGTCCATTAAGGGCACGGACTGCTCTTGCAGGTCGCTACCTCAATTCCCAGCACCCACATGGTATCTCACAACCTCAACTACGGGTGCTCTTTTTTGGTGTGCAGATGTACACAAAATACCCATAAGCATAAATGAATCTTAAACATTGGAAAAGAACGCTCAGTGACTTTCTGACGTTTATATGTCAGAAACCAAATCAGAGTGAGTACTGCTTTGCTTTTTTTTTTTCCCCCGCTTTTGATTTTTCAGCACAGGGTTTCTCTGTGTATCTGGAGCCTGTCCCAGAACTCACTTTGTAGACTAGGCTGGTTTCAAACTCATGGAGATTCACCTGCCTCTCCCCAAGTGCTGGGATTAAAGTCCAGTTTTGCTGTTTATTATATGACCTTCTTAACTGAATAGTAGTTTCTCTCTGTGGGCCTATGTTGAGGACCAAATGACAAAACTGCCTGTACAGTTGGTGGGTGTTTTCTATGATTTTTTTTGAGACAGAAATTCACTATGTATATGTAGACCATACTGGCTTTGAATTTACAGAGATGCGTCTGTGTCTGACTCCTAAGTGCTGGGATTAGAGGTGTATGCCCACCAATTGCCACTCTGGTTCTTTTTTACTGAAATGCATAAAGTAAGAATATACATAAATCCTTTTGCATATGTAAGAGAGAACTGAGGTGGCCTTACTTTTAACATTTGTTATTTCAGGGAGGTAGGCTCAAAGGGGCAGTCAAGGGAAAGTCAATTTCCTTTTAACTTTTAAAAATTCTCTGGTTTCATTTGTTTTAAAAAATAATAGGTTTAAGAACCTCTAACAGCCAGGCAGTGTGGCCCAGGCCTTTAATCTCAGCGCTTGGAAGGCAGAGGCAGGTGGATCTCTTGAGTTCATGGCCAGCCTAGGCTACAAGAGTTCCAGGACATCTTGGTCTATGTAGAGAGACTCTTGTCTTAAAAACAATTATAAAAAAAGCAAAAATCTGAAATATTATATGACATTCTAGTAGTAATTTTCTTTGGCATATTTTCAGTAGTAATTTTCAGTAGGAATATTGAGTTGTTTATGTGTTTTTGTTTCTGTGACAAGGACTCACTATGTAGCCCTGGCTAGCCTAAAATTTTTTTTTTTTGCTGACCAGGCTGACCTCAGATTCACAGAGATCAACCTGCCTCTGCCATGCTAGGAGTAAGTGTATGCATTACCAAGCATGGCTAGAACATTTTCTAAGTCAATTTTTTTATTGTTATAAAAATGTTTAGAGGCTGGAAGCACGAGTCAGTTGGTAACAGCAACTGCCACATAGATGGAGGACCAGAGTTTTGAATCCTCAAAATCTACACAAAGCCAGGTATGTCTAATCCCAGTCTTCTGGAGGGTAGAAGAAAGGCAGCAACAGGTGGCTCAGGAGCCAGCTAGCCTGGCTTTGTCAATAGCAAAATGAGAAGCAGCCAGCAGGTGGTGACACATCTTTAATTCCAGCAATCCCGGGAGGTAGAGGCAGGTGGATTTCTGTGAATTCAAGGCCAGCCTGATCTACAAAGTAAGTTCCAAGGACAGCCAGAAACCTTGTCTCAGAAAAAAAAAATGTAGTCTCGAGGAGGAATCCCTGAGGTTACACTCTAACCTACAGACAGACATACACAGCCATGACAAGCACATGCCCATAGCCACACACACACACACACCAATTTTTTAAAGTTTATGTGCTATAGTTCCCCAAATAAAGATAATTTTCCTGATACCATCAGATAATTGTAAATATTCTTTTAAAAATTATCAACATGTGTTCATTATGTAACGTAGGTTTATACACACACACACACACAAACAGTGGGGAGGAGATTGATCTCACATAAGAAAAATTTTAACATTTGTCTTTCTGACTGTGGCTAATTTTCTTAACATCATGATCTCCAGTTTTATCCATTTTCTTACAAATGACAAGATTTTTTTCTTTTTAAACTTTTTTGTGTATGGTATATATGAGTGTGTGTATGTATGTATGTATGTATGTATGTATGTATGTGAGTATACTTGCCTGTGCAGTTGCATTTAGAGTCCAGAGGCTAACATTGTGATAACTTTTGCAATCACATATCTACCTTATTGTTATTACATTTACTTATTTATTCATACACATGTGTTACAGTACTTATGTGGAAGTCAGAGGACAAGTTGTGGGAATGGATCTCTTCAGCAATGTGGGTCCTGGGTAGCAAACCCAGGCCATTATGCTTAGCAGCAAATGCCTTTACCCAGAGGTTTGTTTTCCCATCCCTACCTTTTTTTTTTCATAGTCTTTTTTTGCATAGCATATTTTAAAGGAAAACAATTAACAATTTATGTGCAGAGTTCAGTAAATACAGTGTACTCTTTCAGAGAAAATATTTTCTTTAAAATTTCTCTCTGTATATTTTAATAAATTTAATTTGCATCCCGACCACAGTTTCCCCTCCCTCCTCTCCTCCCAGTCCCTCCTTCATCCCCTTTTGTTCCTATCCCCCAATACACTCCTCTACCATTTCTGTTTAGGAAAGGGCAGGTCTCCCATGAGTATCAACAAAACATAGCATATCATGTTGTAGTAAGACTAAGTACCTCCCCATGTAGTAAAGCTAGGCAAGGTGACAGTATGAGGAGTAGGGTCCCAAAAGCCAGCAAAAGAGTCAGATACAACCCCTGTTCCCACTGTTTGGAGTTCCACCTACACAACTGTAACATATATGCAGAGAGCCTAGGTGAGTCCCATGTAGGCTCCCTGGTTGTCAGTTCAGTCTCTAAGGGTTTTTTTTTGTTGTTGTTGTTGAGACAGAGTTTTGCTGTAGTTTTGGAGCCTGTCCTGAAACTAGCTCTTGTAGACCAGGCTGGCCTCGAACTCACAGAGATCCACCTATCTCTGCCTCACAAGTGCTGGGATTAAAGGCATGTGCCACCACTGCCTGGCTAAGTCCTTTTGAGGTTAGTTGTTTCTGTGAGTTTTCTTGTGGTATCCTTGACCTCTCTGACTCCTCCACTCCTTCCTCCCTCTCTTGTGCAGGATTCTCCAGACTCCACCTAATTTTTGACTGGGTTTCCATCTGTTTCCATCAGTTGCTGGATGACTCCTCTCTGATGACAATTGGGCTAGGCACCAATCTGGTCACAGGAGATGGTCAGTTCAGGCTAGGTATCTGCTATCGCTAGGAGTCTAAACTGGGGTCGGTCTTGTACATTCCTGGGAGATTCCGTTTTTTCCAGGTTTTTACCTGACTCTGAAATGCCCCCTCAGCAGGCAGTAGTCACTCTGTCCCTCCATCCCTCCAACCTGATCATTCATGCTCCCACCCCCACCTACCCTCAGTCTATTCACAAAATCTCTATTTCCCCTTCCCAGGGAGATCTTGGTGTCCCTCCATTAACCGTCCTGGTTATTTAGTCTCTCTGGGTCTCTGGATTGTAGCATAGTTATCCTTTAATACCTAGCTAATATCTACTTATGGATGAGTATATACCATGTTTCTCTTTCTCCGTCTGGGTTAACTCAGGACAATTTTTCCTAGCTCCATCCTTTTGCCATCAGATTTCCTGCTGTCCTTGTTTTTAACATCTGAGTAGTACTCCATTGTGTAAATTTTACACGATTTTGGAAATCAGCCATATGTCTGATTTCAGGCTGATGAAGATGTTTTCCCATTCTGTAGGCTGCCATTTTGTTCTATTGACAGTGTACTTTGTCTTACAGAAACTTTTCAGTTACATGAGGTTCCATTTATTGTTGATTGCTGTGTCTGTGCTGATGTGTTACCTCCTGTGCTAATGCATTCGAGATTATTACCCACTTTCTCTTCTATCAGGTTCAGTATATTAGGACTTTTTCTTGAGGCCTTTGATCCACTTGGACTTGTATTTTGTTCAGGGTGATATAGATCCATTTGCTTTCTTTTGTAAGCAGAGACTGTTCATGCATTTCCCAGCCACCCAGACCCAAATAATAACACAGAAACTATACTAATTACAACACAGTTTGGCCAATAGCTTAAGCATATTTTTAACTGGCCCATACATTTTAAATTAATCCATAATTATTGTCTCTGTTAGACACATGACTTGGTACCTTTTATTAGTGAGGCATTCTCATCTTGCTTCCTCTGTCTGGGTGATAACAGCAAGCTGAGCCTTTTCTCGGAATTCTACTCTGGTCACCCTGCCTATACTTCCTGTCTGGCTACTGACCAATAAGTGTTTTATTATACCAATACAAGTGACAAATCTTTACAGGGTGCAAAAGCATTGTCCCATAGTACTCTTTGTTGTTTTTTATTTTGATTTTTAGAGACAGGGTTTTTCTGTGTAACAGCCCTGGCTGTCCTGGAACTCACTCTGCGGTCTAGCCTGGCCTTCAACTCACAGAGATCACCTGCCTCTTTCTCCTACGTGTTGGGATTAAAGGATTTGCTTTCTTCTACATGCCAATATCCAGTTAGACCAGCATCGTTTATTGTATATGCTTTATTTTTTTCATTGTATAATTTTGGCTTTTGGGTATCCATAGTTGGATAGATTTATGTCTGGATCTTCAGTTCAATTCCATTGATTCACCTGTCTGTTTTTATGCCCACATCATGAGGTTTGTATTACTGTAGCTCTGTAGTAGAGCTTGAAATCAGGGGTGGTGATACCTCCAGAAGTTCTTTTTTTTTTTTTTTTGTACAGGATTGTTTAGCTATTCTGATTTTTTTTTTCTATATGAAATTGAGTATTGTTCTTTTAAGGTCTGTAAA
Source organism: Alexandromys fortis (assembly GCF_014885135.2). Lineage (NCBI taxonomy): Eukaryota > Metazoa > Chordata > Mammalia > Rodentia > Cricetidae > Alexandromys > Alexandromys fortis. The sequence continues at coordinate 1,398,347 of NW_026068105.1, forward strand.
GAATTGTGTTGAGATTTTAGTGGGGATTTCATTGAATCTGTAGATTGCTTTTGGTAAAATGGCCATTTTTACCATTTTAATCCTACCAAGCCAGGTGGTGCTGGCATATGCCTTTAATCCCAGCACTTGGAAGACAGAGGCAGGCAGATCTCTGAGTTCAAGGCCAGCCTGGTTTACAAGAGTTAGCTCCAAAACAGGTCCAAAGCTACAGAGAAACCCTGTCTCAAAAAAAAAAAAAGAAAGAAAGAAAATATTTTGAAAATGGATATTCCAATAATTTAGAAAACTAGAACAAACAGATAAATTCCTAGACAAACTGACTTATTAAAACCAAAACAAAGAGGTAATAAACAATTCAAACATATCTATAATGGGCATAAAAATTCAATTTGGCAAAACAAAAATTTCCCAGGATTGACAGTTTCACTGCTGAATTCTATTAGACCTTGCTCTTCAAACTATTTTTTAAATTTATTTTTATTTATGTGCACATGTGTATACCTGCTTGCATGCATGAGTGCCATATGTCCACAAATATCCCCAGAAGCCAGAAGATGGTCTCAGATCCTTGGGGCTAGAGTTAGCACACAGTTGTGAGGTACTAGATATGGGTGCTAGGAACCAAACAGTGCCCTCTATAAGAACAGCAAGACTCATTAACTATTGATCCATCTCTCTGGTCACATCTTCAAACCATCTTAAAAAATATAAAATAACATTATCAACTTTATTCTACAATGTCAATATTATCTTGATATTAAAAGCTGATAACAGCAAAAGACCATTTTCTCTCATGGAAATAGATGTAAAAATCCTCAGTAAAATACTTTTTACCCGTAATGAGCAATACATTAAAAAAAAATTAACCACCACTGCCCAGCGTTCAAAATATCTCTTAAAGATTCTCTGTATTTTCTTGGTATCTTTTTAAAATGCCCACTTTCATACTCAATTTTATTGAGTCTTTTACCTTTTTTAGTTTTTAAGCATGCCAATTTTGTCTATTTTTAAAGGAACCAATTATAGTCTTCATTATTTTCCAAACTGATGTGTACTATTTTCTTTATTTTGATTTGGTTTAATTTTGCTTTTCTAAGAACTTGAGGTACATCGTTATATTGTTTGTGCCTGATTTTTCTAGTTTTCTTTTATTAAAAATAGACCTTTTTCATACAATTTATTGATTACTGTTTTTCCTCCCAGAACTCCTCAACTCCTTCCCACCTCCCCTCCCATCTGAATCCTCACCCCTCTTTTCTTAGAAAACAGAATGATAATAAACAAAATGAAATAAGATAAATTATACCTGAAGATAACAAAATAAACAAATGAAAAAAAAAAGAGAAAGCATAAGAAACACATATAGGGCTGGAGAGATGGCTCAGAGGTAAGAGCACTGACTTTCCTTTCAGAGGTCCTGAGTCCAATTCCCAGCAACCACATGGTGGCTCACACCATCTGTAATGAGATTTGGTGCTCTCTTTGCAGGCACACATGCAGCCAGAACACTGTATACATAATAAATAAATCTTACAAAAAGAAACATATAGATGTAGAGATACACAGGTTAACATCCACAGGAATCTCATAAAAGCACTAAACCAGAAGCCATAATACGCATGCATACACACACACACACACACACACACACACACACACACACACGCACACGATATTATGAGACAGAGGATGTTGGTGATCAATTACTGGGTATGGGGGCTGGCTTTAAGAGTGGTTTGTATCCCCAGTGAGAACTAATTTTTCATTTTTGAGTGGTTATCAGTTGGATAGCTTCTGGGTTAGGGATATGGGGGTTTATGTCCAAGTTTTCGCTGAGCTCTGAGACTGAATCTGGTGCAGATCTGTGCATGCCCTATTCATGCTTTTATAGTCTTTGTGAGTTCATGTCTGCATCTTGGTCATGCTATGTTTAGCTCTTGTCTCTTGGATGTTCCCTGTACTCTCTGGCTCTTGCAATCTTTCAGTCTCCTCTGCTGCAGGTTCCCTGAGCCCTGAGGGAGGGATTTAATCGATTGGTTTAGGACTGGATGAGTGTTTCAAGGTCTCACTCTCTGCACACCTGGCTCTGGGTCTCTGTATTTGTTCCCATCTACTGCAGGGGAAAGCTTCTCTGATGTTGGCTGAGCAAAGCACTGATCTATGGGTATAGCAGAATGTCATTAGAAGTCATTTTATGGCTACATGAGTTCCCATGGGGCCAACTTGATTAGATATAACCAAATCCGCATACTGGAAGCTTCATTTGGTGACAGGCTGTGTATGTTTTCCCCATCATTTGGCTAATTCATTTGGATCGCCCTTCATAATATGTATTTATTTTGGTAAGTTTTTACTATATTAGAATTCCATACGAGTGAAATGCCCCTTAATTTTAACTGTCTCTCCCTGTATTTCCTCCCACAATACCCCTCTCCTCCTCCTTCCCACTTGATCCTCTCACTTCTACCCCTCCCCATCTATGCATATTTTCTATTTTCCTTTCTTTATGAGATCTATCTATTCCCTCCAGTTACTTACTCTCTGCCCACCCTTCTATGGATTGTAGCTTGGTTATTATTGCCTTCATAGCTAATATCTACATAGAAGCAAATACATACCATATTTATCTTTATGAGTCTAGAATACCTCAGTGTGATTTTTTTCTAGTTTCATCCATTTCCTACACATTTCACAATGTCACTTTTCAATGTATAAAATGTATAAAATTATACATGGTATAAATGTACCACATTTTCCTTATTCATGTTTCTGTTGAGAGGCATCTAGGTTGTTTCAAATTTCGGACTATTCTGAATAACACAGCAATGAACATGATTGAGCAAGTGTCTTTGTGGTAGGATAAAACATCCTTTGGGTATATGCTGGAGTGGTGTAGCTGGGTCTTGAGGTAAAGACTGATTCCCAGCTTCCTGAGGAACTGCCACACTGATTTCTGTAATGGTTGTATGAGTTTGCACTCCCAAGTCGTGTTTCTTGGATGCAGCCCAAAGGATGGCTCCTGTTTTTACATCCTTTCTGTTACTTTATATCTTTTTAGTGGGGTATTGAGACCAAGGATTGTTGATTCCTGCCATTTTGCTGTTTCTGGGGGAGACCACCAAGGCCATCAGAGGGCTGATGCATGTACGGTAAGAAGGAAGTCCAGTTAAACACTACTCAGTAGCCGTATTGATTCAGACAGCTGGAGTCTCTCACCAGGTAGTTTATTTCAGGCATATTTAAGCACAACACAATCTGGAAAAAAATGTTTCGTGGTGATAATTAACCCAATCCCATGTGCACAACAAAGCTTAAGACGTGATTACATTGAAACTCTTTGTAAAGTATGCTTGACCTCTTCCATAAAGATGAGTTCTATAGATTGACTGCATATGACATTTAGCAGATGAATCTGGTGTGATTTCTCCATCATAAAGACAGTGCGACACCAGGCTGTAAACCATCTGAGCTTCTGTTTTTAAAGAATATATAATGTCTCCTGAAAAGGTGAGTTTTATAGATTGAGAAATAATGATCAAGATAAGAATCTGAGGAGAAGGATGGAGGGGGATGCAGGTGTGGCCTGGCAATACAGATAGCACCGAGGTCACCAGGCCACATAGCATCCATTCTCAGCTTTCTGGGTGGAAAACAGGTGATACATATAATCCTTTGAGGAGACAACTGTGCATGCAAACCATTGCTGGTTGACGCGGTGCTCATCTGGGAGCCCAAGGACCTCTGTGTGCCTTACCTACAGTCCTTGTTGTGTGTATTTCCTTTCTCTGGACTTTGCTGGTCATGAATTATTCCCTGGGTTTTCATGGATATGTTAACCTCCTTGGGTTGTAGTTTGCCTTCTAGCACCTTCTGTAGGGCTGGATTGGTAGACAGATACTGCTTAAATTTGGTTTTGTCATGGAATGTGTGTTATTTTTCTCCGTCTTTGGTGATTGAAAGTTTTGCTGAGTGTAGTAGCGTGGTTTCTTGGAGTCTGCAGAAATATGTCCGGGCCATTCTGGCTTTAAGGTGTCCATTGAGAAGTCAGATCTTATTCTAATAGGTCTGTCTTTATATATTACTTGGTCTTTTTCCCTTGTAGCTTTTAATATTCTTTCTTTGTTCTGTACATTTAGTGTTTTGATTATTATGTGTCAAGGTGATTTTCTTTTCTGTACCAATCTATTTGGTTTTCATTATGCTTCCTGTACTTTGATAAGTATCTCCTTTAGGTTAAAGAAATTTCTGATTTTGTTGAAATATTTTCTGTGCCTTTGACCTGTGTTTCTTCTTCTTCCTCTATTACTATTATTCTTAGGTTTGTTCTTTTCATAGTGTCCCATATTTTCTATCTATTTTATGCCAGAAGTTTTTATATTTAACATTTTCTTTGACAAATCCATTTATTCTTTTACTATGTATTTGATGCCTGAGATTGTCTTCCATCCTTTGTAGTCTGGGGGTGAAGCTTACTTCTGTGGATCTTGTCTGAATTCCTAAATTTTTCATTTCCAGCTTTCTGTCAGTTTGAGTTTTCTTTATTGATTCTATTTCAACTTTCAGGTCACAGTTTTGTTTCCATCAGCTGCTTGTGTTTTTATAGGTTTCCTTTTGGGATTTATTTATTTCTTTTAAGGATATTTATCATATTCAAAGAGGCTGTTTTAAGGTCCTTTTTCTTGTGTTTCAGCTATGTTGGAATATTCAGCGCCTGTTGAGGTAGGGTTGTTTGGAGACATATTGTCCTGGCTGTTATTGTGTTTTTATGCTCGCATCTAGGCATCTGGGATTTGGAAGATTAATTCTAGGTGCTGATATCTGGTCTTGTCTTTGTTGGGTGGATTTTTTTTTCTTGGTTTCTGTTTCCTCTCTTGTTCTTAGAAGAGTGTGGTGACTGTGTGTTGTCTGGGAGGAAAATTTTCTGGTTGGTCCTGATTGGTGTGAGGACTGGGGATTTGAGATAAAAATGTGTTTCTGGGTATTGGGACCTGACACTTAGGAATGAGGATGGACTGGGGATGGTAGAGGACCTTCACAGGAGGGAAGAAAGAAGAATGTTCCATCAGAATCTGCTTAGTTATTCCCATGGGAATGGGAGCAGAAAGTAAGGAGGGGTCACAGCAAGTCTTCTACAGAGCTGCCCTGAGACTGGGGGATTGAGCTTGGAGGAGTGGAGGGAGAGAAGATCTGCAGTTAGCCTCTCTGCTTCCCTGGTCAGAGTGGCCTGGCAGTTCCTAAGAGCTGGGACAAAGCAATGGGTCAGGGGAAAGGAAGTTTGGCAGGGAATATCATTGTGATCCCCTAGAGATGGGAATAGGAGGAGAAAGGAGGCTGTGATACGTGTTCTGTTGCAGAGCTGGGGGTGAGAGTAGGGATTGGATTTGGAGAAGCAGAGGGAGAGGTGAAGATCTGCTGCCATCAGCCCACCCATTTTCCTGACTGAAGTGGACTGTCGCTTCCCAGGGAGTGCCTGCTGCAGTTGGGGGCTGGGATGATACAAGAGTTGGGAGAGAGGGAGGTTAGGAGGGGAAGATATGTGGGATCCACTGGAGGTTGGTGTCTGGGAGGCTGCCACAGGTTTTCTACTGTACAGCTGGGGATGAGACTGGGGGATTGCATCTCACGAAGCAGAGGGAAAGGAGGAGACCTGCAGTCAACCTACAATAGCTGCTGCTTTCAGCAGGGATTGCACAATGACTGAGTTCTTTATTCAAGCACTCATAACTACAAACTCCCCTCTTAGAACTTCTTGTATTCTGTTCTAAAAATTTGAATAAACTGTGTTTTTACTTTTTGAATATAGGATTTTTAAATATATTTCTGTGGTAGCCCACATGTGACTCAGTTTCCACCTGGAGTCCATTCTGACTTAAAACTCAATTGAGTTCAAGCTTGCCTTCTCTGCCTGCCTCCTTGAGGGCTGTGAGAAAGTTCTGATTAAGCCCGTGGGAAAGAACACATTATCTACTAAGACACAAACTTGGTGTACAGCCGAGGGCACATCCAGACAGAAGAATAAGACTGCTTGCCCAAGGACAGAGTAGTCTTGTGGTTAGATACTGACTGACTGCTGTGCTTTGTTCTGCTTTTGTGTCTAAGCAGGCTCTGGAATAAACTCAGGGCTGATTTGGTATTTACCAACACACCTCCTGGATCTATCCTGTATTTTCTTTCTGCTTCTTTCATCTGACATTTCCTTAGCCTTAGTGCCCCCACCCCTGACTTCAGGTACCCTAGCAGACTTTGTTGGAGCAGGCTCATACATACTTCTTGATTTCTTCAATGATCATTCCAGAGTGTTGCTTAATCTACATGTTTGCATATTTTAGGTAGTTTCTCTTGCTATTGAGTTGTAGTTTAATTTCATTATGACCTGATGAAATTAAAGAAGATATTTCTTTTCTATTTGTTTTGTGGCCTAGAATGTGTTTTTTTAAGAGAAGGATCCATTTGATGCTGAGAAGCATGTGTATCGTAGAGCTGTTGCTTACATTGTCCTATAGATGTTGGTTAAGTCCCTTTCTTCTGTGGTGCAGTGTAACTCTGGAGTTTCACTGAATCTGAGTGGTTTGTCTATTAAAAATGAGATAGACCATTGTCTATTAAGGACAGTAGATATAGAAATCATAGACTATTATTGAGTCTGGAACTATTTTTCCTTCTGTCAAGTAGTGTTTTATGAAATTGAACGTACCCCTCATTATAATATGTAGTGATCATATTGTTTTCTAACTTTTGCCTAAGACTACTTTATTAGAACTATAGTTACTCCTGCTTGCTTTCAGCATTCACTTGCTGAATTTATACATGCTTTTCCATCCTTTTGCTTTACTGTCTTTACCAGTGAGCTGGTACATTTGGATCTTGATTTTTAAATTTATTCAAGTAGTCTGTGTTTTCTAAGCAGAGATTAAGATATTTACATTTAGGAATATTACTGAGAGATATGTGCTGGTTCCTTTTTATATTATTTGCCTTTGTTTAATTAAACCTTTATATTTTTCATGTGTATGGGTGTTTTGCCTGCATGTTTGTCTTGGGGCACTATGTGTATGCCATATTAGCAGAGGCCACAAAGAACTGGGATTACAGTTGCTTGTTTGATACCATGTAGGTGCTGGGAATCAAACCTGGGTACTCTGAAAGAGTAGTCAGTACTTGTAAGCTCTCTACCATCTCTCCATCTCCAATTCCTGATACTCTTTCTTGAGCTGCTTGGTCTGGTCTACTGATGGTATTATTCACGGTTTTTCATTGTTGTTTGTTTTTATTGGACATATTGAGTTTCGTTTCCATTAGTTTTTTTTTCTTTTCCTAATTTCAATTTCCTTGATGAATTTCCTCGCCAGGCCCTGAATTGATTTTACTTACTTCATTTATCAGTTTGCTTGAATCTTTTTTAAATTCTTTGATCACTTTTTTTCCATGAGACTTCTGAGTTCTTTGCTGACATTCCAGCCATTTCAGAATGTTTAGATTCTGTTGTTGAGAAGTTGCAGTCTTTTGGAGGAGTCATTTTACCTTGTTTATTTTGGGGGAGGGGCGGGGAGGAGATTTGGGTTTCTGAGTTGTAACTTGCACAGGTGTTTCTTCTCATTTGATTTAGGATCTTATTGAGCGCCGTTTTCTTGAAGGTGTCCCTGCTCAGGAATGGTCACAGAGGAGAAAACAAATTGATATTACAGCACAATACTAAACCAATCCAGATACAGAAATACTATTAAAATTAATTAAAGCCAACTGCTGTACCACCAATAACTATGTACAAACAAATGGTAACAAGAATGTAGTATAAGTGTCTTAGTTGTGTTACTATTACTGTGAAGAGATGTAAGGAGCAAGGCAACTCTTTCAAAAAACGCATTTAATTGGGGACTTGCTTCAAGCAGACCGGCATGGCCCTGGAACTTTATATCCTGATCCACAGGCAGCAGGCAGAGAGAGACGTGGGTTTCAAAAGCTCGCACCCAGTGACATATCTCTTCCAAGGAGGACGTACCACCTTCAATAAGGACACACCTCTTAATCCTCAAACAGTTCACCAGCCGGCAGCTAAGCATGTAAATAAACGAGCCCATTGGAGCCATTTTCATTAAACCACCACAGTAAGTTACAAAGTTAGAAATTAAATAAAGTAATTGTAATGATAAGTGAATTATATAAAAGTAGAGAGCTAGAAAGGGAAAATGAAGAAAACACATAAAGGAAAGGAAATAGAAAAGCAGAAGAGTGTAAGAGAAACAAAGGGAGCAAATACATAGATTAAAATTAGATGAAGGAAATAACGGTAACAAGAATAAAAATGAAAGCCTGAAGGCAGCTGTCTTAGTTAGGGTTACTATTGCTCTGACGAATCACTGTGACCAAAAACAGCTTGGGGAGGAAAGGGTTTGTTTTGCTTATGATTCCATGTATCTATCTGTTCATCACTGAAGGAAGTCGGGATAGGAACTTAAGCAGGGAAGGAACCTGGAGGCAAGGGCTGATGCAGAGGCCATGGAGGGATGCTGCTTACTGGCTTGCTGCTTATAGCTTGCTCAGCCTGTTTTCTTATAGAGCTCCCAGGGGTGACCCCACCGACACTGGCCTGGGCTCTTCCCCATAAATCACTAATTATGAAAATGCCCTACAGCCAGATCTTATGGAGGCATTTTCCCAATTGAGCCTCCTTTCTCTCTCGTAACTCCCTTTGTGTCAAGTTAACATAAAACCAGCCAGTATGGCAACTTTAAAAACTAAAATAACACCGAGAGAGAGGGAGGGGAAGGAGAACAACAGCAGCAAATGAGAAATGTGCGTGAGTATTTTCTTAGTCCTCTAGTACTGGACTTTTCAGAGGGGCATATGGTAAGTTGATTCTGGAATCATTGTCTTTCCTCCAGCTCAGCTGGTACTGAGCTCTGGCCAGTTCAAAGTCAGTTGCCCCTCTGGCCTTCATTCTCTTTAAAAGCTTTGCCGTCTTTGAGTCCCCAGAGCTGTTGCTCATTACACCCAGCTTTGCAGCCTGTGGGTTCTCGCTTGTTCCAAAGACCAACCCTCTTCACACAGCCTGGTTGGCTGGTGGCAAAGCTGAGGGCTGCCCCTTAAATGCACCAGAGAGTGAAGGAGAGCAAAGTGCTGAGATCTATACTGGAGTGGGAGAGCCGAGGGATCCCAGAATTCAGCCTACTGGGCTCTGTTTTCAGATCCCATCTGCGGTAATCCACTCTGTTGTAGGGAGGAGGATGCTGTAGAAACCATGCCATCCCTTGGACCTGGGCCCCAAATTCTCGGTCCTGTCTGCAGCCATGCACATATGGCAGGGAGGCACCCCTAGAAGAACTATCTACTGACTACCAGTAACCAGAGGCTCTCGGTTTTCAGTCTCTATTGTTATCCTCAAGCAAGTTGTTGGATTTGCTCCTCACTTCAGGCCATGTACCAGAGTCTTATCCCCCTGCTGTCTAAAGGTCTCATTGTGTCCACATCTGATTCTCATTCCATGTTCCATAATTGTTTCTTGGGCACCATCTCTCCTGCCTAGATCAAGTACCTGGAAAACACGTGATATGGATGGATGGAAGGACAGACAGTATACTTTAATTTTTTTACATTTAGTTGTTATATGTTTGCATGTGTCCTTATGTATCAAGGTACACATAGAGAAGTCAAAGTGTTGTGGGAGCTGCGGGCCTCTTCCCACAGCCCGTCTCCTAGCCGCCTGCTAGCTTTACACCAGAAATAACACACAAACTGTATTCTTTTAAACACTGCTTGGCCCATTATATCTAGCCTCTTCTCGGCTAACTCTCGCACCTGTACTAGCCCATTTCTAATCATCTGTGTAGCACCCCTAGATGCGCTTACCGGGAAGATTCTAGCCTATGTCCATCCTGGGTCAGAGCTTCATCGATCGCGTCTGCCCGGGAGAGGGGAGCATGGCGTCTCTGAGCTCACTTCCTCTTCCTCCCAGAATTCTGTTCTGTTTACTCCACCCACCTATGTTTTAACCTATGAGGGCCAAGCAGTTTCTTTATTACTTAACCAATGAAATCAACAGATTGATATATGACACTCCCACATCAGTCAGAGGACAAGTTTTGGGGAGTTAGTCTTTTTTTTTCCCACCATGCAGATTCCTGAGATGAAATTGAAGTTGGTGGGCACCTTTACCTGCTGCGCTGTCAAACGTAGACCCTCCCTCTTTTCTCTTGCCTCCTGGCTCTTTGCACAGGTCACTCCATGTGAGTACGTCCAGTCTTTCCTCTTTCTGCCTCCATTGCTTCATGCTCATAACTCTGATTCAATTTCTTTTCCCCTTCATATAGGTGCTCAGATATTTCATTCTCATATTTCTTGATTTTTCAAATGCTTTTTCATATTAGGCTAAATTGTGTATCTTTTCTGTGTTCCTGTAACACATTATATATCTTATGATATTTTTTTCACTAGATTGTCATTTATGATGTTATAATCTTTTTCCTGTTAACTTTTCTTTCCTTGAGTACATAGCTTATGTCTTAGGCATCTGTATGTTTTGAGCATCTGTCACAGTGATAAGCACCCAGTAACTTGTTAAATAATTAATTAATTACATCAGTTAAGGTTTAAGGAAGCACCTCTTACCAAAACCACTTCATTTCCTGAAATGCCATTTCCTTCACAGACCAATTTTTTCTGTGTTTGAACCACCTCCAACTTCTTGTGTCAGGGATTTCCTCTCAATATTTGAAACCAACCAGTATCTGAGAGTTGAAATTTGTGACAAGTACCCTGGAAGGTTCCAGAATGAAGCGTCTGTGTGAATGATTAAAACAGCAAAGCTGTATATGGCACACAGTGAGGAAAATGACAGTAGTATAATGTGGTGTTTTTATTCATATCATTCTTGCCCATTTCTATTTCAGTGAGGGGGAACGTGAATAAGGCATGGGGCCATTCCTTTGTTCTCTGAATTGGGTACAGGTGCCTCAGCTCTTCTGGTTCTGGTGGGGTGCTGGCTTCCATTCTTAGCATCAATCAGTGGCTCCCTGAGCTTGAGTTTGTTAAGCCAAATTGGCAGCCATGGCTTTGCAATCTCTGTTAAAGTTGAAAATATCCAAATTGCAAATTACAGAAGGATCAATTAATTTGTTATTGTTAGTTACCATTTTGCAATGAATTTTTAAAATATAAAGTTATAATATAGATGTTATCTCTGTGATCAAAATGCATGCAAGGAGTCACAGAAAAGAACAGTAATAGTGACAGTCTCCCAAAACGTTCCTATGTAACATGGCTAGCATGGGAATTTATATTCAGCTGGAAATATTTCACATTTCATATTTCACATTTATTGAATAGTTACTTTGTATTAACTGTTGTGTGAAATGCTTTATATTCGTGATTTCCTTTAGTCTCTGTAATAGCTCTGAGAGGTCCAGAATATTATTTCAACTTCAGCAGAGGAGGGGACATGGAAGACTCACATCATTAGTTAAATACATGGGAAAAAACAAGACACAATTAAACCCAGATGTATCTAACTTTAAGGTTCATGGTATCCTGCTGGCTAGTTTTATGTCAACTAGACCCCACCTAGAGCTATCTGAAAGGAGAGGAACCAATTGAGAAAAGGCTTTCATAAGTTATGGCTGTGGAGCATTTCCTTAATTAGTGATTGATGGGGGAGGAGGGCCCAGTCCGTTGTGGGTGGTGCTGCCCCTGGGCTGGTGCCCCTAGGTTCTATAAGAGAGCAGGCTGAGCAATCCTAGGGAAGAAAGCTAGTAATAAGCACGCCTCCATGGTTTCTGCATCAGCTCTACCTCCAGGTTCTGACCCTGTTTGAGTTCCTGTCCTGACTTCCTACATTGATGAGCTACAATGTGGAAATGTAAGCCAAATAAGCCCTTTCCTCCCCGACTTGCTTTTCTTCATGGTGCTTCACCACAGCAATTGAAAACCTAACTAACAGTATTCACACATTACTACAAATTTTGTTATGTATGTATTAGAATTCTCAGAGAAACAGAACAGAGAGTCAGAAATACAGAGAAAAACAGACACAGACAGAGACAGATCAGCTAATGTAATTAAGGTTCAAAATCTGCAGGGTAGAGACCCAGGTAAGAGCCTATGTTGCAGTTCGTGTCCACTCTCCTCTTATGAATATGCTAATTTTTTCCACTACTGCTTTCAACTTCCTAGACAAGACCTACCTATAACACTTTATTCAGTCTCCTGATAGGAAATTGAAAGCTTACCTTCATAGAAACATGTAGAAGAGATTTCTGGGTATTGTGATCTAGCCAGCCTGACACAGTGAAGTAAGTCTCATGGTGTCTATAATTTCTGTTTAATGCAAAGGTCTTTAATGATAAAGCTTTTAAAGCGCTTATTTGAGAAACCATTGTATGCAAAGTGCCTCTATTTGAAATTTCTAAATTGATATATAAATAAATGAACTTCCTTGAAATTGAGTTTGAAGTATAGTATGTCAGAAGAATATTGATGTTTCAAAAATTGTAGTGTATATTTAGAAATTCTTTATGTTGAGAGAATAAAAGTTAATGGAAAATATTCCAAGGAATTTGAACTTTAGTCCAGAGAAAAAGAGATAGAGAAAAGTGAACAAAAACCACTCTTTATGCCACGAGGATATATTATATGGATGATGGTGATAGTGTCTTAAGGATGGTAATAGTGAACATATAAAATTTATTATGTAGGACTATCAAATATACTGTCTGGGTATTGGAAGAAAATCCAAGACAGTCCTACATTAATAGGAGATTTAAAATAAGATTAGATGATCAGTATTTCTTCCTAACACCTGTTCTATAAGGAAGCCAACCTTTTCTGAACTCCCGTGTGGGGCTCATTGGTTTGCATTTCACAAGTCATTGCCATGGGGGCAGAAAGCTGTCACATGTGCAAGAGGTGGGGACTTCTGTCTGTTGCTGTTCATCAACTCATGTGGTATTGTGGGTATGATTTGGGTAGTCTGCTGTAGTGGCCAGTTTGTCACAGTACATACTTTCCTACAGTTTGTGTCTAGCCTTCTTCCAAGAAACTCAGAGCCTTTTTGTTGATTATTTTGCCTGTTGGGGTTCAGGCATGATGCTGTCCTGCCCACTCTCACTTGGCAAGATGCATTCAAGCAGTACCCTGGCCAGTCCAGGGTCCTATGGCTGCTACGTCACTATGTATTCTGTACACAGGTGCAAAAGCCCCCTTTCAGAGACAAGCTCCATCCGTTCCTGCTCTCTTTCCCACAGTTCCTCTGTAGAGGCAGGTAAGTCTCTGCGCCACCTGTCTCTCTGCCTGTCTCTTCGTCTCTTTCTCTCAGACTCTCTTTTCTCTTCTGCCATACCTGTCCCCAGAGACTGGACTTCCCCCTCCACTCCCCTCTTTCCATTCTCTTTCTCTCAATAAAAGCCCTCCACATGAGCACTGTTTGCATCGGGTGTCTGTTTCTCACTCGCCATGGACCGCTAAGGTCCAATCTCAGAGCTTATTATACCATTGCCTCTCTTTTTATTTCAATGCACACTTCACATAGTCAGAATGTGCTGGGTGACAACAGAGTGAAGTGTCTCTGGGGAGGTTTCAGAGGTTCCAACCATAAAGTGAAGGAACTAGAGTAAGTTTCTAAGAAATATGTGGCATGTAATAACTGTGGAACTGCTTGAATGCCTGATATGTTTTTCAGAAGTTCATTGTGTGCAATGTTTATACTCTGTAAGGCATGATTTATCTCTGTTGTATAGCTAAAGAAACCAGGGATCCAGGAAAATTTGACTTTCCTCATTTCATACAGCTAAGTGATATACTAAGGATGGGATTCTAAAATCTACCACCAAATCTGATATGCTTTCCAGCAGCATGCCACATTTTGTAGAAATCATACTCATATTTGTTGTGGAATATTATTTTAAGATGTATTAACATTCATTTATGCTATGAATTATTTGTTTACTGATGCAAAAAAATGTATTGCATTTATTTATGTTGCATTTGTTTAACTCTTTGAAACTGCCATTTTGCCTGTCTAAAGCACCTGATTGGTCTAATGAAGAGCTGACTGGTCAATAGCTAGGCAAGAGAGAGAAATAGATGGGCATGGCAGGCAGAGAGAATAAATAGAATAGAGAAAGGAAAAGGGGCAAGAAGAAAAGGAGAGAGGACGCATGGGGCCAGCCTCATAGCCAGCAACAGAGTAAAAAGTAAAGGAAGAAATATAGAATAAAGATAAAAGCCCAGAGGCAAAAGGTAGATGGGATAATTTAAGATAAGAAAAGCTTGCTAGAAACAAGCCAAGGTAAGGCCAGTCATTTATAGGAAAGAATAAGTCTCAGTGAATTTATTGGGAGCTGGGTGGCAGACCCCCAAAGACTAGAGAGTAGAACCAACAAATTACACACATTTCACTATATAAATAATAGTTACATGTGATAAGAGATGTCTAGTTGGGATTCTGTGCCCTCCCCCATTAGTTGGCAATTTCAGTTAAATCGCCTTCATATATGTATATATATTTTTAAAAGTTTCTATGGTATTAATTTTCTATACTACCTCTCAGATGTCCCTTAGTTTCAGTTGTCCCTCACCATATTCATCATTCTCCTCTCCCATTTTCTTCCCTATTGATCTTCCCATTTAGAACCCCCATGTATCCATAGCCATCTATTTATTCTCCTTTTTAACTATAAGTTACTACTACTACTAATTCTCTTTTTTATATAATAGCTTCATTATATAAATGTACCACATTTCCTTTATCCATTCTTTTGTTGAGGAACATCTAGGTTGTTTTCCAGGTTCTGGCTATTATGAATAGAGCAGCAATGAACATGGTTGATATATAGTTTTTAGAGTTCTTTATATATATTTTTTTAAATATAATTTTTTATTGAAAAAAAATGTTTTCCGCC
>NW_026068105.1:1422731-1437916 GCF_014885135.2 Alexandromys fortis
AGGTGCTCATAGGTTTGTGGATTAAAGTCAGGGTCTTCTATACGGTTCCATTGGTCGACTTCTCTGTTTTTCTGCCAATACCAAGCTGTTTTCAATACTGTAGCTCTGTAATAGAGTTTGAAGTCAGGGATGGTAATGCCTCCAGACGTTCCTTTATTGTATAAGATTGTTTTGGCTATCCTGGGTTTTTTTGTTTTTCCATATAAAGTTGATTATTGTCTTCTCCAGATCTGTGCAGAATTTTGATGGGGATTGCATTGAATCTATAGATTGCTTTAGGTAGAACAGTGTACCCAGTTTTATGTTGAGGTCTTTGATCCATTTAGAATTAATTTTTGTGCAGGGTAATAATCGTGGATCTATTTTGGTTCTTCTACATGCAGCCACCCAGTTTGACCAGTATCAGTAAAGGTTAGCAACTGACCTGCCATTTACACCTGCTGGGAGAGGGAAAATCAGTTTTCTCCAATAGCGATACTGGCTATAGCAACTACTCCAGAACAGATTTCATGTTAAGGAGTAGTTGGCCAACATATAAATCAACTCAACAGTTTTTTATGTGCTTTTACTTGGTTACAGTTTTTTTTGTTTTGTTTTGAATGTATTATTTTGTTTTGGGGGGAATTTTGTTGTATTGGGCTTTTGTTTTTTTGAGAAAGAACTTAAATTTTTGTAGTTAGGGATCTGGGATGATTTAGGACGGGAATAATATGGTCAAAGTATATTTAAATTTACAATTCTTTTATATAATAAAAAAGAATAGCTACAGATGTTGGATATGGGGCTAGATTTGAATGATGTTATCACAAGTTCTTCAAATTACAAGGCTGCCCTTAGGGACATTTATATAATAAAGATCAGCTGAACTGTGGGAGAAACCCCCTGTGTGCTGGAGACCTCACAAGGGGATTCTTTGGGAAGTTGAGGTAGGAAGTAGAATTCAAGAGAAGAAGCAGGGAGATTTGGTTCTCAAAAATTCAAAATAACTGTAATAACAGATTTTTTTGTTTTCTCTGGGTAGCTTGAGCACATACCATCTCACAAATGCTCTCTTCTTGCAAGTCAGACTTTAAAAGAGCTATTTGGTTTAGGCAATGCCCTTGGAGATACAGTGGCCCAACATCTTTGTGCAGGTCTGCTGCACAGAAAAGACGCCACTGAGAGTCTTGTGTAAGTTCTTGTCCTGGGCTTTTTCCTGGGCTTTAACCTTTGGGAGTCAGTTGGACTCTCTGCTGCCTTCCTTACTAGCTGCCCTATGTTTCCATTTCTCCAGGCTTTCTGAGTGTCCCTTTTCTGTTTTCTTTTGTGTTTATTTTTTATGTGTGCTGGTATTTTGCCTGCACGTATATCTGTGTGAGTGTGTAGGATCTCCTGGAACTCGAGTTACAAATGGTTGTGAGCTGCCATGTGGGTACTGGGAACTGAACCCAAGCCCTTTGAAAAGAGTAGCCAGTGATCCTAACTGCTGAGCCATCTCTCCAACCCTGGACTGTCCCCTTTCTGCAGCTTGTTGTAAGCATCTTGCCCGGGTCCTCATCTCTACCCAGAGCCTGGCAGTACTTCTGCTGCTAATTCATAATACCATTGGAGCTTTGAGACTAAAATGGATCTGTGAAGGATTCAAACAGCCTGGCAGTTACCAGATCTGACATGAGTATCAGGAACAGTATAGGCACAGATAGAGTTCATGATGTTACAGCAGCTGCTAAAATTAAGTTGTTTTTCTGTTTTTGTTTGTTTGTTTGTTGTCCTGGTGATTGAATCTCTAGAGGAAGCAGAGTGGGAGTGGGAGAGAGGAAGAGAGGGAGGGGCGGGAGGGAAGGGGGAGAGAGGGAGAAGAACCAGCTCCTGTGGAGGGAGTAAAGCATCCCTGACCTTGAATCTCTGCTGTTCCCTGCCCAAATGGTCTTTTTCACATGGCACTCAGAGTTTTTTCTAGTATTTTTTTTTTTTTTTTTTTTTTAGTATCTTTTTCTAAATGACTCCTAGAGTGTCCCGGAGCAGCCGAGACAATGACATCCTCTTCTCTATTATATATTGGCATGTTGTAGACCTGTTACCCGACCAGACTGTGTTGTCAGGATGTGTGCATTGCATTCTGTATTAACCACCATTGGAGAGACCTTGATCTCAGTGGTGATGCTTTAGGCGATGAGCGTATGCAGGTCCTGTATGAAGGATTGAAACACCTCCACTGTAAACTACAGTTCTTGTGATGAGTACCAGGAGAGGCTGTGTTCTAGGCTGCATATAGGAAACTTGGGATAAAATTAAGTTCTCTTTTTTTTCTTCCAGGATTAGGGAGGTCGGTTGAGACAGTCTTGCCACAAACACCAGGCTGACTTTGGATTTGGTATCAATCCATCTGCCTCTGCTTCCTGAGTACTGGGATTAAGATATATATCATCATGCCTAGTGAAGTTGATTTCCTTCTTTTTTTAAATGTTTAACATTTTGATTGCAAAGGCACAGAAGGAAGATACTTTGAAGTTAAAGACAAGCTGTTTCTATGTGGAATTGGAAATAATTGCAGGGAAATAATGTTCTTATGAGGTATATTTACATATTTGTAATATTTGATGTTTGAATAGTTATGTCACCAAAATGGATGCACAAATAATTCAGTTTACAACAAATGTTTGATGACTATAAAGTTCAAATCGGGATACATTGTTTCTAAATTTATAAGAACTCTAGAACTTTCTAAATATTGACTAAACTTTGAAAAGTAATTGGAGGATTTTAATCTGTGCAATAACTTGGTCAATGTATGGAGAATTGGTACGATGAATTGCTGGGTGATATACTAGGAAATTTTATGAAGTGTACCCATTACATGAATTTTCTAATGATTTCTAAGAGTTGAGCATCTGGTGACACCTGTAAGGTTTCTCACCGGCATAGATTCTGTGGTGATCTTGATTTGTGTGATGGGAAAAGGACTTGCCACATTATTGACATGTGTGTCTTGTCTTTGGGATGAATTCTCTTATGCCTAGTGAGGCAGGAGCATCTGTTGAAGCACTTTCCACATTCCTTGGAGTTGGATTGCCTCTCTTTATTTTGATTGCTTATATAATGCTTTTCTCACCTCTGGTCATGAAATATACCTGATACCAAAATCTGGATAGAATCTTGTATGTCTCCTGTGTAAATAGGTCTTGTGTTTGATGGGAACACAGAATGACTTCGCCATGGCCCCAGGTGGCAAGCAGGCCTCCACCATTGGCACACTCCTCACCCGCTCCATTTCTTCCTTTCTGTCCTTCAATAGCACATGGCTCATTCTGGTTTTCTTTCTCCAAGTCTTCACCACATACTGCCTTATAATAAGGCTCACATGCCCAGTGCCACAAGGTGCCAGATGTCTCCCCATTGGCCTAAGAACCCCGACCGGCTCGTCCCTGTGTGAGTAGAACTGCATCAGGCGAAGGCAGCTGTCTTCCCACCTTGTTTTCTTTCTTGAATCTCTGATCTTTCACAAGTTGGTAGATTGTCATCTTACAGATACTTGTGGTGGTGCTCTTTCCTCTGTCCTCAGCAGAAGTGAAAACCTAATACTCCTAGACTTAAGTGAAAATGACTTCAAGGATTTTAGAGTACAAAGGCCGTGTGATGCACTGATTTGTCCAGTGTGTAAGCTTGAGACATTCTAGTAACTCATTGTTATGGGCAAAGTGGGAAGGCAGGCAACAGGATAGCCATGTTGGATTTTGTAAGAAAAGCTGCAGGTAAAAAACGGAGCTGATTGGTGGTGGCGCTTGCCTTTAATCCAGCACTTGGGAGAAAGAGACAGATCTTTGTGAGTTCAAGGCCATCCTGGTCTACAGAGCTAGTTCTAGGATAGCTATGGCTCTTACAAAGAGAAACCCGGTCTTGAAAAAAAGGAGAAATTTAGGGCAGGCTAAACCTAGGCAAAATGGCAAAGTAAATGAAATTACCAATAGACTCCTGCTTTCTTTAGATATGAACAGGAGCAGAAGCAGGTAATAGGCAGCTTGTCTCTCGTTGCTAAGAGAAATCCTATAGTAGAAAAGGAACATGGGACCTGGGTCTTGCTAGGTTTGGCTCAAATTCTAGATCTATTATTGACTATGTAATCAAGATAACTTAATCTCTCTGAGCTTTAGTATCCTTACTTGTTAAATGAAGACAATACTGCTTCCTGACTACTTGAAGTCAATATGAGGCTTGAATTGAAAACTCAATTGTGAATGTCCCTAGTATGTATATGTAACACGTAGGAGATTCTACATGTTAATCCAATTGCATTTCTATTACTTATACCTGCTAGTGTACTAATGCTACCATTTTGAGTATCTTTGAATCTCAAGGGGGATGAAAATGTCCTGGTGTGACTTCAGGTAGTGGAGATCTCAGCCTTCTGTGATCCATCTGCCAGCTCAGCAGGCCGACATGGCACACACAGTCATTTTTAATCACAATACAGCTATGCTCCATTGGCAGCTTACCAGTGGCCAGGTGGCCATTTGTTTCTTTTACAGACCAGTACACGGAATGGAAAGTAAAGGCTTAGTGTAAGAAGTCCGTAGTCGAAAGCCGCTTTGATAGATTGAAGCAGGACTGAATTCAGCATAAAGACCTGATTGCAAGCCTGCAACAGAAATTGCTGCTCTGCTAACAAAGTGGTGTCTTTTGGTTTCAAAAGCTCGAGAGTGCTTATTACCAGCCAGAGAGAGGGAACTGTGCATAATGTGATTAAGTCTTGAAGCCTAGGGACTTCTGTAGTAGTGTTTTAATAGAAATGTGAATGGAATATTTATCGTCGATATTGATATAACCCTTACTGCTTCTTTAAATGTAGAGTAGCCTAACAGTGACGTCACCCTACAGCTTGTGTGCTACAATAAAGGTTCTAAATAACAGCAAGGAGAAATTGCTTTGTTGGGATGGAATGCCATTATGTGTTTCTGTGTAAACTGCGGTGCCGTTTCTTACTTCACTTGTGCTTTGTCTTTTAACAAGCATGCTTCTACTGTATTTCAGGCTGACTTCTCAACCTTTATAATCGGGCACACAGTGAGGGCAGAGCAGTGTGCAATAATGTTGAATGCAAAATGAAGGATCACACAGAGTAGCTATAATTTTCTGACCTCAAATTTTGAGCATTAGAATATATATAGCAGAGCTGAAATCAGTAGAAGGATACATAATTATCCAAATAGGTGAGAAAAAGATATGGATTGTTTAAAATGATTGGCTGGAGTCAATCCAGGAGTACCCATTCTAGAGGATAATTCTGTGGGAAAGGGATTTTTATGAGCAGTTGATCAGGGTCTGAATCTTACTCTTCAAACTGTATTTTTCTCTGTAAATATACTAGTACAAATCATTAGGAAGTACTTAGAAAGAGGTCCATTAGTAATGAGGGTATCTAGGGGAAAGACAAGAAAACAGATGGTGTTCAGTAAATGTTAACTAAGTTAGTCAAAGTGGCTCACACCTGTAATCACAGCACTCAGAAGCTCAGGCAGGAAGATTGCAAGTTCAAGCCCAGCCTAGGCTCCATAGTGAGATCCTAACAACAGAAAGGTTAGGTATCTAGTTGACATTCCAGCATGGCTAGGTGAAGGGCTCCAAGACCCTATGCGTAGGTGAAGAGCTATGGGAGTCAGAGACTGCTAAGGGAGAGGGAGGGTCAGTTTCCTTCAGAGACTAGCCCTCGAGTAAGTTGTCTGTGCCTAAGTAGTCAGCCCGACATACACATATAGAGAATGAGAATATGGATTTAAGAAGGACTGGGGGTACAGGAAGACCTAGAATGGGGAAGGAGGGGAGAGGTGACAAAAATACATTATACTCACATATGAAATTATAAAAAAAAACTAAAAATGGGAAAAATGTAAAAGGCTAAATATTTACAAAGTTAAGATTGTATCCTCATAATGACAAAGGTCACATTAAGTCAAACATTTCTATAGGATTGGAAGAGAGGATGTGTTATGTGGGTTGGGCCTAGAGGTTGGAAATGGCTTAATGGAATAAAGTCAGGTGGGCAGAGGGGTCTGGACTGATGTACAGGGTATGTGTCCTGGTCCAAGCCTGGAGTGTTAGGAGGAGATCTGGTGGGCGGCAAGGCTGGATGTGGCACGAGACGGGCCTGACAAAGCCTAGGGGTTAGTTGGACTAGGCCAGGGTACTGAATGTGGAGCCAGACTAGAACTGATGGGTTGGGAGGGAACAGAGAGAGGAGGATTGGCCATTGGGCTAGGTCCTGGAGAAGGAAGTGCAGGATAGGGTTGGGTAGAGAAGTTGCACGTGGCATGGATCATTTTTATTTGAAACGGGGTCTCGCACTATATACTCCTCCTAGTTACCCTGGAACTCATTTCAGTCCTCTGCATCAGCTTCTCAAGTGAGCCACCACACCAAGTTAGAAGGCCCATTGCCCAGAAGTTTATAGGGGAAAAAAGACATGTGAAGTCATAGTATAGGATTGGAGAAAGCAGGTAATTTGTATCTATCATTTTGCCTTGTTTTAAACTAGATACATTTGTAGAGCAAGAAGTAGAAATGGGGCAGCTTCCTGAATCCAATGGGCTAGTGGCACAGGTTATTAGACAAGGCAGGGAGGGAACACCAATTTTGTCATTTTGAAAAATTAATTTTTATTTGCCAGTTTTATGCATGTGTATAATGAATTTTAGTCCTTGTCCCATTAAACTGTCTCATCTCCCATTCTCCCACTAAAGCACTTAGTTCCTACAAATTTACTTCCTACTTTCATGGTTTGTGCGTGACCCTCTGAGGTTAATAGGCTTGCCTGCATGAGTAAAGGTGGAAGGTGGTTAAGCAATTTATGAGTAGTTGCATAACTGAAGTGACCCCCCCCTTCCCTCTGCCACCCTTCCCTGTTAGGAGTCCCTCAGTGAAGAGCTGTGGCCTGATGAGCCCTTCCCCTTGGCATGATGAAATGTGTGGGGTCCTTGTGTAGGTGGCCACAGCTGCAGTGAGCTCCTGGGTGTGCTGATCATCGTCCTCTGACTCTGGCGTCTGTCCTTTATTTTCCTACCTTCTCTGTGATATTCTCTGAGCCTTGCAGCATGGAGGGTGTGTGTGTGTGTCTCTGTGTGTCCCATTTAGAGCCTAATACTCCACAGTCACAGGAACTTATTTTTTTGCACTTTGATCAGATCCAATGTGAGTCTTTTTATTACTTGCCATTAACTGCAAAGAGAAGCTTTTCAGATAAGGACTAAGAGCTACACTTACATATAGGTATGAAGACGTATATTTAGATGACAATGTGATTCTATGTCAGTTTAACAAACCAATATTAGTAGGTTCTTCCCTAGGGCCCAGGCCCTCCCCAGTCATGAGTTCTTGGCTAGGTTTACAGTCCCAGCATCCCCACCTGTGGATTGTGCGTTAATCAATCAGAAAATGTATGGTTACTCCTAAAATAGCCATGCCACTATTGAACCAATGGGCATACCTAACCAGATGGGTCATTATTGGAGTTTGCATTGGTTTGTTGCTGGGCAGAACTGCTTATGGCACCTTCCAACACTGCAAAAGCTAGCCAGCATAAAGGAAGCCTCCAAATCAGTACCAGTGTGTGGTGTCTTCAGCAATAAGGTCTTGCCATTGAATTCTGCGGGGCAACACAGGACAGCAAACAGAAATAGCTTGCATTATTTGGGAAGGGGTCTAAGGAACCCTCCTCTCAAACCATTTTATCCTTTTTGTTTGTTTGTTTGGTTTTGGTTTTTCGAGACAGGGTTTCTCTGTAGCTTTGGAGCCTGTCCTGGAACTAGCTCTTGTAGACCAGGCTGGCCTCATACTCACAGAGATCCTTCTGCGTCTGCCTCCCAAGTGCTGGAATTAAAGGCGTGCGCCACCACTGCCCGGCTCCATTTTATCTTTTGAGACTCAAGGGAATGGGGAAACATTATACCTTATACTTAAAGAGTAGAAAAGCTAACTGAGCGATAGTGGCATATGTCTTTAATACCAGCACTCGGGAAGCAGAGGCAGGTGGATCTCAGTGAGTTCGAAGCCAGCCTGATCTACAAAGCAAGTTCCAGGACAGCCAGGGAAGGGCTATTACAAAAGAGAAACCTTGTCTTTAAAATTGAAAACAAAAAATATTAGAAAAGCTACTACAGGCATCTGTTGCCGTAACAGAAGATTTTTTTTTCTTTTTCACGGCAATGACACGGATCATTTACATACAGATACATTTAGTAAGACAGAAGCTTTAAAAATGAGTAAGCCTGGACTCCACTGGTAGTTTTCAAGGAGAGCCCCAGAGCTGACTGCATGAAGACTTTTTCCATCTTGAATCATCCCTAAAACTTGCAGAGTATTATTTTCCAAATGTGTTAAATTTTGTGGAGGATACAAATATGAAATAAGCCCCTGCGATTGCTGTTTCTTCTATAAATCCATCCGTCCACTAGATAGGATGCAGCAGGCAGAGGCACCTTAATGCAAATAGCCCCAGCAATATTCCATACACATAGTACAATATGTCTTTTATTCTGTCATAAGAGCCTTCTAATCTAGAAAGATGGTATTCAGGGGAATTGTGATTAGCAACACTGTCAGATAGACTTTTCAACACCCAAACCATGCAGAGAAACAACAGAATCTCTCTCCCCCCTCCCTCTCCCTCTCCCTCTCTCCCTCTCCCTCTCTGAAATTAGAGAGAATATACATGTTTTATCTTATGGTGATGATTTTACGTAAATTTATAATTCATAATGAAGGAAAGGTTTTATGAAGGAGGTATAGTATTTACTGGGCCCGTATAGAAAGAATAAGCTTGAAATTAGTGAAGATATAATGGCTAGGGAATGGCTCTCTGTTAAAGTACTTGACTAGCATGTTCAAGGCCCTAGGTTTTTCTCCCTTGTGACACACATACATGAATGAACTCACATTATATACACGTGTGCAGGCACAGTGACTTTAAGAATACAGGATTACATGGATGTATTTGATTAGTTCTCCAAAACAGTAAAGAGGGAAATAATTTGCATTATAATTTCATCAACTGTCATAGTTCACTCCAGACCCCTTAAGAGAGCTCTTCACTTCCCCACGTCAACAACCTTCTTGAACTTTTAATTACTCTCAAGTATGATTGTATTTGTACATGGATTCCTAAGACTGGTTCATTACTGACAGCATCTTTCTTAGCCCAATATCAATCTTTATAAGCCAGTTTCTATCCTTTAATTTCCACACAGTATTAGATAAGACAATGGAGAAAATGCCTGGTAGGTAAGGAAAATAGCACAAAGTCAGAAAAATCAGAATGAATACGGTGTGCATCACCAGAAAGTAAGATGAACTACTGAAACTTAGAATTCTACCTGGAAGCTATTTAACTCATTTTGTGATCATGATAAAGTCCCTTTGGATTCCTGGAACCTCAGGTTTGTGACTTTAACTTCGTAGGCATTTTTTCCACTTGCTGCCCTCTTTATAGTTCTTGAGGCTCTGAACTCCTAGATTTCCTGGCTATTCTAGAGGTGGTGCTACTCTGCCTCTAAACTCTGTGCATGCCAAAGGCAACGAGCTTCTGGAAGAGATTACACTTGTCCTTAGCCAGTATTGTGCATCATTCCCAGCTGTCTTGGAAGATGGTAACTCTCAGTAAGGAGACCACAATTGTCCTGAGAATTATTTTTGTAGTCTGCCCCACCTTCTTCCAGCTCTTCATTCTTTTTCACTACTTAACACATATTGAATGTTTATTATGTGTCAAATTTTGTGGTGTTTTTCAAAGATGAATTTGCTGTTTTCTGAGTATTTCTCCTATTGTATTCTCTACTACTGATGTGGGATTACCCTCTGTATGCTGTGAATGTGTTTTATTACCATTGGTTAATAAAGAAGCTGCTTTGGCCTATGGCAAGGCAGAATAGAGCTAGGCAGGAAAACAAATGAAGGGGAAAAGAAGGCAGAGTTGGGTAGATGCCATGTAGCTGCTGAAGGAGAAAGGCACCAGGATCTTACTGAGAACCCACAGCCTTGTGGCGATATTAGATTAATAGAAATGGGTTAATTCAAGATATAAGAGCTATCTAGGAATATGCCTGAGCCACTGGCCAAACAGTGTTGTAACTAATATAGTTTCTGTGTGATTATTCAGGTGTGGGTGGCTGGGAAACAAAGGCACAGTCTCCATCTTACAACTACCTTTGTCTTTTGGTAAGAGTCTGACAAAACAAGTCACATTAGGAACTCAAACAGCATAGGCACATGACTGTAACTCCAACACTTGAAAGGTGAAGACAAGAAGGCCAGCCTGGGTTACATAGCATGTTCAAGGACAGCCCAGACTACATGAAACCATGTCTTTGAATGAAAGTCCTCGGGGGTATAAACTTAAGCGAATAATTTCAAAACTGTGTATGTAGATATGCATATATTCAATTTGTCTGTAAAATTGTGTACATTTCACCCCCCAAATTAATGGAATATAAAACTGCTAAGAGTGGTTATTCCTTTGACAAGTATGGGAATAGAGAGAACGGTTCTTTGTAATACTTAATGTTCTACTTAATGTTTTGTGCCTTCTGAAGGCATTACTTTTGTAATTAATAGACTTGATGTTAAAGACAAATCTCAAGGCTGGAGACTTAGCTCAGTGGTAGAGGTCTTTTGTAACGTATGCAGGCCTTGAGGTGAATCCCCAGCACTGAAATAAAATATACGTAAATCCAGCCATGCAGCAGAGTTCTTTCTTCTTACCCCATTCTCTCTCTTTCCATCTTTTTCTGCTCCTTATTCTTCCTCCTCTTACCTTTGTCTTTTATTTTTTTCTTTAATTTATTTTTTCATATATTCATTTGTACATTGGGGGAGACATGCATGATGTATTGTGGAGGTCAGAGGACAAGTTGTGGGGATAGCTTCTCTCCTAGCATGGGGCTTGAACTTAGCTCATCAGGCTCCCTAGCAAGTACATTTACACAATGATCCACAATTTTAAATATGTTGTATTTTTATTTTTAATTAGAAATGTGCTTGTTTCATGGCTGTTATGTGCATGCAGTTGCTTGCAAAGGCCAGAAGAGGGCAATGGGCCCCTGGAGCTAGAGTTACAGACAGTGATGAGGCAAGCATTGTGGGTGGTAGGAACCAAGCTTGGCTCCTCTGAAAGAGCAAGAATTCTTAACCTATGATCCATCTCTCCAGCTCCCCACAGAACCATTTTGCAGGTCTGAAAGGACAGAGGAGAAGAATCACAATGTTGTGAAAAGACATATGCCAAGTCGAACACAGCGTCTTCCACATGGCTGGCTCCTCATAGGGTGGGGAAGCAGAGGCTCATCTAAAAGAAAGGGGATGGTGATGGAACCACACTGTCAGTTCTATCCACCAGATGAGCCACAACCCTCACAAGCCACAAACCAAGTTGCAAATACTGCACAGAGAGTGGCTTTGGTAGCCTGAGTCATCCATGGAGAAGCAGACCTTGATGCAAATGGTTGTGGCTTGAAAGGAAATCTAGCATTTACAACTGAGCTACCCTTGGGGGGACTCACTCAGAACAGGGAACAATCAAAAGTCAAGTCTGATCAGCTCACCACAGTTCTGTGATAAAGGAAATCCCTGGGAGGCAATTGTGGGGCACAGAAAGGCTGCACACTGGCATGCTAAGTTTAGGCTGGCAGGAGGGTTGGCTGGGCAGTAAAGTGTACAGAGACAGCTAGCTGTGCTCTTGGTTATGTGGAAGCCAAGCTCATGAATTAAGAGTGAATATGGGACTTAATATCCCCGACCCTCAGGTTAGTGAGCGGGACAGCTTCTGAAACCACCTATCTGCCACGGAATTCACTTTGGTAGTGAACTCCAAGAACTAAATAGCCACTGGACCACTTAACACCCACAGCCTCATCCCTCCAACAGGTTACTAATATTTAGTGGATTTTGAAAATAAAATGATAGGCCTGCCTGTCTAGACATCAGTTCTGTGGAAGGTTCTCTCACTCCCAAGGCACTTCTACACTTAACCACAGGAGGCATGAGCTGTGGAGTCTCAAGGTGGGAGAACCTTCCCAGCCTGCAGACTACAAAGCTGAGGGTAGCTAGCAGAGGCTCCTGGTGTAAAAAGAAGGGGAATTATTAAACTGGCGATAGCTCTGGCAAACATCAGACATGTTTGTCATACAGTCCCAGCACCAACATAACCCAAAGGAAAGCCACGAGTTTATGTCCCATGAACATCCCCACCCCTTACTACATATACTTGGGGGGTCTGCAATTTTTAAGATCCCAGAAAGAAGCTTCTCCAAAATTTTTCAGTTTTTTTTAAATTTTGCTTATATGTGTGCATATATATGTATATCTGTGTCTATGTAACTGTAGGAACATGTGTGCATCTGTGTCTATATAAATGTAGGAACATGTATGTATATCTGTGTCTATGTAAATGTAGGAACATGTGTGCATGTATGTATATCTGTGTCTATGTAAATGTACGAATATGTGTGTTGCTGTGCCCTTATAGACCAGAAGAGTGTGTCTCATCCCTTGGAGCTGGAGTTGCAAGTGTTTGTGAAACACCAGACATGATACTGGGATCTAAATTCTTGCTCTGCCCTCATGATTAACAGCAAGGTGCCCTCTTAACTGCTGAGCCATTTCTGTAGACCCCTTTTATTCTTTTTATGTCTTGTATTTCCCCCTTTATATTTACTGCTTTTCACTCTGTCATTTTTAAGACATATTTTTTTTCAGGGAGCACACCAGGAATATTTATTAGTAAGAAATATCCTCAGGGGACCACGCCCTACAAGCAAGGTGATTGGCTGGGGGGCTTCCCCTACATAGAAGGACATGTGTGGACTGGAGCGGCCTTTCTGGAGGGCGTGGCCACCTCTGCTACAACAGCATCCTGGAAGGCAGGAGGTAGAGCAGCGCAGAGGCAGTACAGTGGGAAGGGAGGTTGTTCACTGCTAACAAAACCAAGGGCTTCCTCAGCAAAGCGTGCTTCAGGTGGAGCTACTTGGGGTCTTGTCTGGCGCGTTTGGGGCTCTGCTGTTCCTCAGGCAGTGGATCCTCCTCACCGAGACATTCCTGAGGGAATGCAACCTCTGCACTTGCTGCAGGTGCAGGGCGAGCTCCTTGCTGCAGGCCCGCTGGACTGTCTCTGCTTTCTTTATGTCCCCGTTCAAGGCAACAGCCAGGGCTCTGGGGTCCTTCTTGGAGACCAGCTCCAAATCCTGATTAGATAAGCACAGCTCTCGGGCAGGCTTCTCCTTCAGCACAGTGAGGACCTGTAAGTGCCATTTCAGAAGCCGTCTCTTTGCTGATGCCCGTGTCCACCGCACCCACGTCTCCACCGAGGGCGGCTTTGGGCTCTTCCTGGTTGGAGAAGATGGCGCCCTCCTTAGCCTAGAGATACAGTTCTAGCATCTGCTTCAACTGGCGGGTCTCCTCTCCCGTCAAGCTCCCGCTGGAGCGCGTTCTGGACCCTTTGGACAGTGTCACAGCTTTGGCAAAGCTCCTGAGCCAGTTCTGAACACGGGATGTCAATGAGCACTTGGAGGTCCTCTTCTGAGAGCAGGATGAGTTTGGACAGGTCCTTTTTCAGCATCCTGGCCAAATCCTTCCACTTCACCCTGGTTCCACTGTCTCATCGGCATCAATGGACTCTTGGGAAACCCAGGCTGAGTTGTTATACACCCCCTTCTCATTACAGGCCAATGCCACAAACTTGGTATTGGAAGGGAGATAAAGGAAGTAGTCGTCATCGTCCACTATTGAATTGTTCTCTGCCAGGGCCAGGGTGACTGGTGTCAGGGACTCATCAATGGCCAGTACTTTGCAAGCTTTGCGCCTCAGCTCCTCGAGGCAGGAGGCCGCCACGCCTTACTGATCGGTGGTTGTGTTTGCACACGGCTTGGCGCAGCAGACACGGCTTGAGAGGCTGGATATCGTCCGGGTCCGGGTGCTGGCTCCCTGCGACAGCGCCATCCTAGTGCATTTTAGGGCACTACTGGAGTCCTGTGGTTTCTGGAATGTTTTCATCTTGGTCAGCGTTCTTCTTCTTCTCCGCTGCATGTTCTTCTTCTTCTCGGAGACGAAAGGAGGACGCAAGACACAACAAAACCCACTTGGCGAGGTTTATTGCAGCGTGCGCTACAGTGAAGGGAGAGAAGGGGAAAGAGCAAGACATATTTTTTTTAGTGTACATTGACGTCTCTCCTGCCTGAAACTGGAGTTACAGACAGTTGTGAGCTGCCATGTAGGTGCTGGGATTGAACCCCAGTCCCCTGGAATAGCCAGTGCTCTTAACCACTGAACCATCTCTCTAAGCCCCACTTTGTCCTCTTTTTGAAAATACTTGTTTTGACTTTTTATTCCCCATTATGCATTTATCTACTTTTGTTTACACCCTTTTTGATTATTAGACAGATTGTCTTTCTCGGCTGCTATCTGTGTTTCCCCCTCCACTTTTCCTTTCTATTGTATTATGAGTCATATCTTGACTTTATCTTGTTGTTTTAAAGCTTTTATCTTCCTACCTTTTATTCATTTACCCAATTTTGATCAAAAACTTCTTTAATATTGGGGAATTTTTCTATTTACCTTTTTAATTTCCATTTTGTAATCTCATCTTCCCCTTTATTATAATAATTTTCTCTACTCTTCTTTTTAGCTTTCATTTATTTAACCCTGTACCCCTTTTTCTTCTTCCTGCGCCTTCCCTTTATCTCATCCACTCACTCTTTCTACATTTAACCTGAATAATTTTAACTTCATAGTACACTACATTAGTTATATTGTTTTCATTTTATGGTCATTGTGGATGTAATGAATTTAATAAATTAAGAACATTTTTATATCTTTTATGGTTTGGTATCATTGCCATCACAGGAGTTTTTTATTTTCTCTGAGTGGTGCTGGGGATTAAGCACTAAAGACAAGGGTACCCACTAAGAAGATCCCCCAAATAAAGCTGAAAGATAGATCCAAACCAAAATATACCCAAATTGTAACATAGAAATACTAGGAACATGAAAAATTAAAGCAATATAACTCATTGAAAATACCATAAATCCTCAACTGTTGAATTCAAATGAATTGAAATGAGTAAAATATGAAATGAAGGGTTTTTTTGGGGGGGGAGGAGAGATTTATTATATATATTTTGTTAATATAATTTTTTATTGAAAAAGATTTGCACCTCCTCCCCGCCTCCC
>NW_026068105.1:1442765-1456666 GCF_014885135.2 Alexandromys fortis
GGACAGAAGGAAGGACGGGGCAGGCAGTGCAGGATCCAGGAGAACACAGGAGCCCCTGGAGCCCAGGCTGAGGGTGCCGGGCTCTCTTACTGGGGACCTTGAGGCTCACTGCTCTGGGTGGGTAGCCTTAGAGTAGGAGCTTAAAGTAGGAGCTTAAAACTGTTGTTGAGCACTGGTCCTAGCATACAGCAGGGCAGGGTTGGGGGTGGGGTGTTGGGATGCTGGCTCCTGGTAAGAAAGATAGCCCTGCAGAAGGAGCTGGGGGAGGGGGGTTTGTGCTCTCTTCCGGGACTATTGCCCCTGGATAGCACACACTCACCAGTCCAGATGGAACTCTTCAGCACCTAAACAGGGCTGCCTGGTAGCCCAGTGATCCAGGGACAGAAGGAAGGACGGGGCAGGCAGTGCAGGATCCAGGAGAGCACAGGAGCCCCTGGAGCCCAGGCTGAGGTTGCCGGGCTCTCTTAACTGAGGACCTTGAGGCTCACCGCTCTGGGCGGGTAGCCTTAGTGTCTGAAATGAAGTTTTGAGAAGTTTACTGGTAAAGATGATCATTGATATCTAAAGGATAGAATTGTTAGATAATGAAAATAAAAGGCTGCTAGACATATGTAATGGTTAAGAACATTTATTGCTCTTGCAGAGGACTTAGATTTGTATCCTAACCACCCACATGATGGCTCACAACCATCTGTAACTCCAGTTCCAGAGGACCCAAAGCCCTCTTTGGACCTCTGTGTGTACTAGGCAAGCACTGACGCATACATATATAGGCAAAACACATAGCATAGAATTAAAATCTAAGACAAAATTAGATTAAGGGAACCAATCCAGGGCCTGCAGATGTAAGGCATCAACATAAAAAAGTTAGCAAAATGGGTGAGAAAATACACAGTGCTAATGGAAAAAGTCAGTAGCATAAGAGTGAAATTCATCAAAGAATCTGAGATGTTTTTAAAAAAAAATGTTAGAAATGAAAAACTCAATCCAGAAAAAACCCAGTAGAAAACATTACTTATAGACTTGTACAAGGAGATCAAATAATACAGAGGAGAACAAGCTCAAGGAAATATGATATTAAAATATAAATTTAAGAGACGAGTATAATCACAATTCCAAGAACACTAGAATACAATCAAGAGGGCAAACCTAAGAATCCACAGGATAAAAGAAGGAACTGAGGCTAAAAGGTATAGTGAAACTAACTCATAAATGAAGTAGTAGCAGAAAAGTCCCCCAATCTAGAGAAAGACATGTACATCCAAACAGAAGACAGAGTCTCAAGTAGATAGACCCAGAGAAATACTTCTTCATAACATAATTGTAGCCAAAATATCAAATATACAAAATGAAGAAATGATATTAAAATCTACACGAAATTATGATTTACCTAAAAAGTTATATATCAGAATAACATCAGGTCTCTCCTCAATAACCCTAAAAAGCCAGGAAAGCAAGGAGCAATCTGTTTCAAACTTGAAAGTAAATAACTGCCAACCAAGATGTGTAGGTCCAGATAAACTACCTTTTTAATTTTAAGAGAGGAATACACAAGGCAGGACTGGGAATGAATCCATCATCCCCAACACAGTAAATCAATAATTTTCTAATGCTAAAGGGAGAAGAAAACAACTGAAATAAACAGAAAAATTTGAGTGCAAATGGCCTCATTTCTTCATTAAAAAGATGCAACTTGCAGACCAGATTAAGAAGATGGTTTTTGACTACAAGCAATCCACCTCATTGGCAAAGACACAGAATAAGGATCAAAGGATGGTGTTAATTTATCAAATAGCATCTGGAAACAAGCTGGCAGACCTAGCTATTCAGATATTTGACACAGTAAGTTTCAAAATTAGAAAATATAAATGAGGCAACTATAATCAATAAATGGAATAATTTATCATAAATGTATAACAAATGGGGCTAGGAATGTAGCTTAGTTGATAAATGGCTTGCCTAGCATGCAGGAGGGCCTGAGTTCAATGTTCAGCACCATACAAACTAGGTGTGATGGTTCACAAGTAATCCTAGCACTTGGGAGGTAGAGACAGAAGGATCAGGAATTCATGGTCATCCTCATCTGTATACTGAGTTTGAGGTCAGCCTGGGCTACATGAGACCCTGACTCAGAAAAAAGAAAAAGTATTGATGGGCAAGCCTTGTTAACCAATTATCTTTAAGAAGTGGGACCAAGTTAGGGTGTGGCTTTCTGGGACCGGAGAAAAACGAGCCATGGTCCAGGTGCTGTCTCTCTGTGTGGTTCCCTCCCCGCACAGGTGAACTTGGACTTCTCATTCCGGTTTCGTGAGTTTTCCCCTTATAATAAATAAAAATGTAATTGTTTATCTTTAAGCTAGCCAGTTTTTTTTTTCCCCCAAATTAAGTTAGCTTTTACAGTTGGCACCCAATTCATGGGGCTTGGGTCTCCAGTGGTTCTAGCCAGCTGCCGTCAGGCTCCATGCCATTCATTTGGGTATAGAATTTCCATGCAGCAGCCCTGAGTAGCTGCTAGACGCAGTCCTTTATATTTTCTCATTAAATGTCTCAGCTGGCTTCTGGGTCTAGTTTTCTGATGCTCAGGTGGGACACAGGCTTCCCTGGTTGTCTCTGGTATTTGTGCTTGTGTGGCCGCTGACCAATCAGGGACCTCTGTGGAGCACATAGTCTGTGATTTACACTAAATAGCTGTTTTTAATCCGAGCATATCTTTTAGCATTTAACGCTAAAATTCAGATTCAAACCGGCCATGTGGCTACAAGTATGCTGTGACACCTACTGGCAGGTAACGGTTATTGCACCTACTCCAGCTCAAACTTAACCACAGGTAACATTTATAATTTAAAATAGAAATTATAAATTTATAATTTAAAAGGGCAAGATTACAGACAATTTAACCATCCAGGAGTTCAATAGCCTTTTTACTTATACCATGTATGATGTTATGCAAGGTTTATATGATTTCCCTCCTACATCCCTCTATTTGATTCTGGGAGTTAGCTTTGTCCTTCATATTTTCTCCTTAAAAACATGGTTCAGACTTCCTTGCTCATGTTTTCCCTCTGTCTGCTCTTCATCTGGGCCTTGGGAGCTCAGTCCAGTGCTCCAGTGTGGGTCTCTGTCTCTATCTCCATCCCTCGCCAGATGAAGGTTCTATGGTGATATGCAAGATATTCATCAGCTAGGGGTGCGTCCACCCACTGAGACAGTGGGACTAATCTAATGGGAGCTCACCAAAGCAAGCTGGACTGGGATTGATGGAGCATGTGATCAAACCAGACTCTCTGAATGTGGCTGACAATGAGGGCTGACTGAGAAGCCAAGGACAATGGCATTGGGTTTTGATCCTACTGCATATACTGGCTTTTTGGGAGCCTGGTCTGTTTGGATGTTCACCTTCCTAGGATGGAGGGGGGAGGACCTTGGACTTCCCACAAGGCAGGGCACCCTGACTGCTCTTAGGGCTGGAGAGTGAGGGATAGGGGGAGAGGGGGAGTGGGAGGGAAAAGGGAAGAAGGGAGGAGGTGGAAATTTTAAATAAATTATTTATTAAAAAAATAAAATGATATACACTAACAGAATCTTAAAAAACATGGTTTAATAATAGGGCCAAGAATGAGGCACTTTTAGAAATGAAACAGTCTTTACAGACTGATAATGATCAACTGAAAGGGAAATTTAGCACTCTGGAGAAGGATACAGCCAGTTTGACAAGCAAAACCCAGTCAATGACAGAGGGTGCTGAGACATTGAGAGAATTCATACTGTTGAATGTATTAATTGGACTCTATCAAAGGGTTATGATAGTTTGACTGATAGAATGTCTCTCCAGGAAAGTAATATGCTTGCTATAAAAATTATATCCAAGGATGAGACCTTATCTTTACTGGTCAGACTTCACACCTTGGAATCCTCAATGAGGGCATTAGAACAGAACACTGGACAGGAAATCCAGACTTTACAAAAGGCAGTGGTAAAAAAAAAAATTTGAAAAGATTGAGGAATTTATTGAATTTGATGACCAGGGATAAAAGGTACAAAGACAAAATTTGGCCTCATCAGTACATACCAAACTCTGGGATAATGTACCCAGAGTTATACCTGCTTTTCTGGTGATATCATCAGAAAAAGAGTCTGGCACCAAACACCCTAAGGTAATCAAAGAATATACATGAGAGCCAATATGTAGGACTGATCTAAAGGAAATTAGGCAATTGTAGCTTATGGAATATATTCATCCTTTGTTAGGTGTAGCATGAGGGGCCTGCTTGTTGGGGTTTCTGTCCCACCCAGTACCCCACAGCTAGCAAGCCCCCAAAGAAAATCACACGGAGAGTCTACATTAGGTTATGAACTGATTAGTCCATTAGCTCAGGCTTTGTATTAGCTCTTATAACATATATTACCCCATTGTCCTTAACTATGTTAGCCACATGGCTAGGTACCTTTCTCAGCCAGGTAGATTACATCTTGCTTCTTCCGTGGTCTGGGCAGGACTGGTGAGGAATGGGCTTCCTCCTTCCCAGAATACTTTTCTCATCGCCCCACCTCTACTTCCTGTCTGGTTGACCTGCCTATACTTCCTGCCTGGCCAATCAGTGCCTATTCAAAACATGATTGACAGACTACAGACAATTCCCCAGCACCACTGTTAGGGAAATGGTCAAAATGTGGGCTTCAAACAACAAAGCAACACCACAACACTTGATTCAGTTAATCTTAGCAGTCCTAGAAAATGGACCACAGTTGTTTTGGCAGTGCTGCTAGAGGGAAGAGGCAAAAATTTTAGAGCAACAGGGCAAAGCAAAAGGACTTGAGGTTTCCCAAGACCAAATTCTGGGTGAGGGACTTTACTCTGATCCTCAGGATCAGGCTCTTTCCAATGAAAACACCTTGTCCCTATGTAGCACAGCAGCTTTAAATGCTTGGGACAGGATTCAGGAACAAAGAAAAGAGAATTGAATCATATATTAGGGTTAAACAGGGTCAGAGAGAACCCTTTCGTGACTTTTTACAAAGATTAACTAAGGCTTTACAAATAGGGGAAACAGACCAGAAGGTCAAAAACTGAGTTGTTTACCTCTTCATTAAAAAGTTTTCAAAAATCTTTTTTTATTGTACATACCAATCCTTTGTCAGAAACATTTTTCAAATATTTCCTTCCAGTTTTTTGGTTGCATTTTTATATTCGAAATGGGCAATTTGAACAGGAAACAGTTCACATTCTGATGAAGAAGCCCAATGTATTGGTTCCTCTCCTTTTCCAGCTCAAGATTTATGGCTTACTAAATATTTTCCAAACCAAAATGACCTTTTTCCCTTTTTCCTTCCAGAAGCTTGATGACTATAGTTCCTCCATTTTGGTCTGGAATTCACTCTGCATTAACATTTCTACATGGTGCGGAGTGTATAAATGTCAGGAGACATTCATTGGCACACAGTCATCCAACTGTTCCAGCAGTGCTGGCTGACAAATACCCCTTCTCTGTGAAATTTGCCTTGGCATTTTTATTTTAAAAAAATCAATGGTCCACATGTATAACAGATTTCTAGGCTATTCTCTTGCAGTGCTCTATATCCTCTTTATACTAGTATTGCTCACGCTGATTACTAATAGCTTTTAAGGCTTGCAGTCAGGTAAGTTAAATTTCCTAAGTTCTTAGTGTTTAAAGTTCTTTGAGCAGTTCTGGGTTAGTTGTATTTCATATACATGAATTTGAGATTAAGCCCATTGATTTCTTTCCTAAAAGACCCTATTTCTTGACATTACAATGAATCTAGAGATAAGTGTGGGAAAATGGATACCGTAATTTTAATCAGGCATGGTGGTATTGCCTGTAATCCCAGCACTCAGGACAAAGAGACAGGCTTATTAGTTCCAGGCAAGCTTGGACTACAGAGTGAATTCAACACTAATCTTGGCTACATAGCTAGTTCTGGAAACATAATTTAATGGAATTGTTTACCAGAAATAAAATTATTAGAAATGAAATTGATTATCAGATTAAAGTTTTCTGGTGGAATGTTTAGAGTCTTAGTATAGGATCATGACATTTTCAAAACAGATTTGACTTCTTCCTTTCTTATCCATATCCCTTTTCTATTGTCTTTTTGCTTTAGCTAAAATTTCAATCATATAAAGCAGCAAGCATGGATACCAGTCTTTTTTAGAGGAGCCACCCTCAGATTTTCTCACATGGTATATTGGCTATAGTATATGTAGTCTTGTCTGCTGTTTGTGTTCCTTCTATTCCAATTTTCTTCAGGACTTTTATTTTTATTATGCAGTGTTCCCCATGTGGGGACTGCACTGTGGCACATGTCTGAACACACATACACACACATATCAAAATTTAAAAATGAAAGTCATAAAAAGCCGTCTATTGGTGGTAGGTGGCTTATGTGGGAATGGGCACGTGGCAGGAGAGGAAGAACTCTAGAGAGGCTCTTTAAGATTAGTGCATGAAAGAGGCCAGGTGGCCAAAGACTGGGAGTCCTTCTGTGTCTGGGTAGGTCTCATGCATCAGGGCACATGAGAGGAAAACCCACAGCATGGAAATGAGGGTATTCTATTTTTTTCATAGTTTTCTATTTATTTTATAAATTTTCTATAATTTTTTAATTTATTTATTTCTTTATTAATTAATTAAAGATTTCTGTCTCTTCCCCACCACCGCCTCCCCTTTCCCACCCCCTCCCCCAATCAAGTCCCCCTCCCTCATCAGCCCAAAGAGCAATCAGGGTTCCCTACCCTGTGGGAAGTCCAAGGACCACCCACCTCCATCCAGGTCTAGTAAGGTGAGCATCCAAACTGCCTAGGCTCCCACAAAACCAATAGGTGCAGTAGGATCAAAAACCCATTGCCATTGTTCTTGAGGTCTCAGTAGTCCTCATTGTCCGCTATGTTCAGCGAGACCGGTTTTAACCCAGGCTTTTTCAGACCCAGGCCAGATTTGGTTTCTAGCCATAAATAAAGGACATTGAACCTATAATTCGGGTTTTTAGAGAAGCTAAATAAGAAGGAGAACCCAAAGAAAAACATATAGGCATCCTCCTGAATATTAACCTTCAGCAGGCAATGAAAGGAGACAGAGACCCACATTAGCGAACCGGACAGAAATCTCAAGTTCAAATCAGGAGCAGAAGGAGAGAGAGCACGAGCAAGGAACTCAGGACCGTGAGGGGTGCACCCACACACTGAGACAATGGGGATGTCCTATCGGGAACTCACCGAGGGTATTCTTATATAAATAACCGCATAATGGGTTCCAGGGGCACCCGCTCCCGTGGTGTAATGGTTAGCGCTCTAGGCTCTGAATCCAGCAATCCGAGTCCATATCTCGGTGGAGCCTGTTCCTTGAGGAAGAGACTTGGTCAGGTCATCCTCATCAACTGAGACCATGAAACCCAGTATAAACGGGCTGCCCATGCCGTGTGTGCTTCAGCATTGCCGGGAGCATGTTTCTTTTTCTTCATAAAGGGTCCTAGGACCCCTGGCCCAGTGCTTTTGAGCACATACCTTTCCCCCAGCTCACTAGTTCATTCCATTCTCAGGGGTGTCTTTCCTAAATCCCATTTCTATCACCTTCTCCTCATATCCCTGGGACAGTATTTTGGTCTAGGATGTAAGAAACTGGAAATTCTACAATGCTACTCCCGTATTCTGGATTCAGATCCATATCTATAAAAGACAGCCCTTTTCCCGGGTAATTGAAGTCTCAGCACCTCCTTTAATTTAGTCATTTGTTGTTGTTGTTTTGAGACAGGGTTTCTCTGTGTAGCCCTGGCTGTCTTGGAACTCACTCTATAGACCAGGCTGGCCTCGAACACACAGAGATCCTCCTGCCCCTGCCTCCTAAGTGCTGGGATTAAAGGTGTGCGCCACCACCACCCAGCTCTTCTCATCAACAAAACTTACTTGCCATGTATGATCTAGAGCCCTAGGGACTAGCCAAGAGCTAGTTTTCTAACCTAACCAGAGGTTAGGTGCTAGCGGTCAGTTGCCAGCTTCTTATTTTTTCACCACATAGTAGATTTGAGCACATTTTTGGTTTTATAGTGCTGAGGAATGGCCAGGGCCTTACCCATTGTTTGGAAGACACTACCACTGAGCTATCCCCAGCCTTTTTCTTTTTTTTTTTCTTTCTTTTCTCTTTTCTTCCCTTCACTCTATTCTTCTGTCCCTTCCTTTGACAGATCTCACTATAGTGCCCAGATAGGCCTCACACTCTGATCCCCTGCCTCAGGCTTCTGGGTAGCTGGGGTTATAGGTGTGTACCACCGCACCAGGTGCTGATTGAGAACGGCACAGAGAAACTGGTGGGAGAAACTGAAAGTCTGGAAGTAGACTGAGGGCAAGATAGGGGAAACATCCATGCCGCGTAGGCAGCTTCTTACTGGGCCCTTGGCAGAGGAAGCCTTAAACAAAAGAAAAAGAGAAGGAAATGAAGTGGTCAGGCCTCTCTCAGGAAACTCTTGGTATTTTCAGAGTGGGTCCAGCTGCAGTGTGCGACTTAAAATTAGAGCCCTTCCATTTGCTATTTACATAGCATTCCCAATGGTGAGATCTTCTTTTTGATACATTTTAACATCTCCAACCCTTCCCTGCCTTGTATCCAGAGTCACTGTCTCCTGAAGCTGTCACTAGTTGGTAGACTAGACCCTGAAGCTTCTGTTGTCCGTGAGCTTCTGTCATGGTCATGGATCTGAGTCCAGGGGGCAACTGCTGAGATTTCCAGGTCCCTATGTGCCAGGTCAAAGAATTGCACCAGAGACAAATGGCGAAGTAATAGAAATAGAGGCAATTTATTAAGAAAGAGGAAAGTACTCCTCAGAGTGGCAACTGTTGGGGGCAGCCATTCTGGATAAGAGGTAGATATGGGCTGGGTTTTCTTTTTCTTTTAGCCTTTACTTTTATTGTCTGTGTTTGAGTATTTTGCCTGCATGTGTGTCTGTGCATCATATGTATGTAGGAATCATAGAAGCCATAAGAGAGTGTCACATCCCCTGGGGAAAGGAGTTACAGACTGTCATGAGCCACTGTGTGGGTTCTGGGAGTTGAAGCTGGGTTCTCAGGAAGAGTAGCCAATGTTCTTAACTACTGAGCTGTCTCTCCACCCCCTCCCCCCAAGCCTTGGTTGTTTTGACTTTTCTTGCTCACTTTTCTCTTTCTTGCTTTCTTAACTCTAGTTTCTTTCCATTACCTGTGAGTTCCAAACATATGATTGTTTCAATTTCTTTGCTCACTTTGCTTTCCTGCTTCCCCAACTGCCTTAAACCCTCAATGAAAATGCTGGAAGTGCAGCGACATGTTTCATTCTTTAGTGTGACTATATCATGCTCCATGTCGCCAAGTCACCCTTTAATTAAGAATAGAATAGAATAGGCATATGCCACCCTTCACAAAAGGAATAACTATTAGTAAAAGCAGCAGGAACTTTTACTACTTAAAAACATATTTGGAAGGCCTCATACTTTACTGTATTTTCTCAATTAATTCTGTGAAGTAGACTTTATTTTATAATACTGTGCATGAAGTCCAGCAATATCAAATAATTACCTAAGGTCATATGGGTTAGCAACTTGACAGATTGGAAATTCAGACATTTAACACCAAAACCTGTGCTCTTGATGACCATACCACTTTATTTAAATTCCAGCTAGAAACAGAGGAAGGGGGAGTGGACACTTAAAGAATCATTCTATTTAACAAATGTATATGTACTCCCTATTATGTATAAAGGAATATGGAGTATAAAAAAGTGCATATTATATATATATATATACTCTATCTTTATAAAATTAGTTGGACAGAGGAGATAGGACCACTGTTTAAATGTCTCAGATAAAAGCAGAGTTAGATCAGCACCGTGACATAATCCTAATAACTAGCATTTATTGAAAACATACAATGTGTCAGATATGGTGCATGCTGCAGACATTTCATCCTCATGATGACTCTGAGAGTTGCTCTATTTTTTGCATGAGTGAGTAAGTGCAGTGGAAGAACTTCTCTAGCTGGGAAGAGATTGCTGCTAGACCCTAAGAAGAATATTAGACTCAGTCAGTGTATGCCTCTTTCTGAATGAGCTGGAGGTATATGCACCCACCACAGTGGCTGCAAACCTGAACCACCAGTGGTTGTAATGTCACGTGTAACTCCATCAGCACTAGCTGCCAAACAGTGGAATACCTAGGTCACATTCCATTTGCAATCTTGAAAACAGTGAAGAGACCCTAATCATCACACAAATGCCTACCACCACCCTTTTTGGTCAGTGGAGGTGCACGCCTTTCATCCCAGCACTCGGGAGGCAGAGGCAGGCAGATCTCTGTGAGTTCGAGCTCAGCTTGGTCTACAGAGCAAGTTCCAGGACAGGCTCCAAAGCTACACAGAGAAATCCTGTCTCAAAAAAATCAAAAAAAAAAATTAATGAGTGGACAAAGTGCCACAGAATGCCATAATACTAAACATTAAAGGGCTTTAAATAGTAAATTTTGTTATGTGTATTTTACCAGATGAAATGAAACATTCATGTTAATATAAATCTTATTATTAAAAATACTTGCAAATTTAACATCAGACACAAAATTTTTCCAGACTCAAAGTCTATACAACTTAATGAATGTA
Organism: Alexandromys fortis; assembly: GCF_014885135.2. NCBI lineage: Eukaryota > Metazoa > Chordata > Mammalia > Rodentia > Cricetidae > Alexandromys > Alexandromys fortis. The sequence goes on from NW_026068105.1 coordinate 1,453,396, forward strand.
TACACAGTCAGAATTTCTATAATGTTTTCTGCATGCATGCGGTTTTATTTGCCTTTTAATATTATACTAATTTTTATTAAAGGCAAATGTAACCTGCATGGTTGCAGAAAGTTTCTGCAATTGGGTTCAAAAGCCTGGAAGACAATGTTAGGGCACACACCAGTTAAAACAAATTAACTTTTCATAAATAAAAATTTTAAATGAGTTCCTCATTTCTTTTTTCTAAAATTTTGTTGAATTTTTTTCACAATATATTTTACTGTTTTTCCTTTTTCCACTTCCTTCCAGATTCTCTCCATCTCCATTCTCGCCCAACTTCATGTGTTTTTCTTTCTCTGTTTCTCTCTCTTTTAAAACAAAAGCACAAGCAAATGAATCAAGAAACACAAAATCCTATAAAACAAAATCCAAACAAACAAAAGACAGATGACACAAAAAAATGCCTCAAACAAAGCAAAATGAGATTAAAAATTTACAAAAATACCATTGAGTTCATTTTGTGTTGGTCAACAACTCCTGGGCATGGAGCCTGCCCCGAGGTGTGGTTAAGATGCCCAGTGTGGCTCCATTGGAGAAAACTTACTTTTCCTTTGCCAGCAACTGTCAGTTGCAGATAACTTCTCGGTTAGGGTGGCAGCCCATGTCCACATTCCCTGTCAATGTTGGAACTCCATCTGGCTTTGACTTGTGCAGACTCTGTCTATTCTGCCAGTCTCTGTGACTGTATATGTGCATCAGACCTCTTGTGTCTGGAAGACAGTGCTGCCTTGGTGTCACCCATCCTCTCTGGTGTCACCCACTCTCTCTGGCTCTTAAAGTCTTTCCAGCTCCTCTTCCACATACCTCCATCAGCCCTGGTGGGAGAAGATTGATAAAGACATCTTATTTAAGAATGAGTACTCCATCTTTCCCATCTTGCAAGATGGCGGGTGAAAAAGGCGAGAAACCTGATACAAAAGAGAAGAAACCTGCAGCCAAGAAGGCTGGCGGTGATGCCCCTGCCGCTGGTGCAGCCAAAAAGGGTGACCCTAAGGCTAAAAAGCTCAAGAAGGGGAAGCCCCATTGTAGCTGAAATCCAGTCCTTGTTAGAGGAATTGGCAGGTACTCCCGATCCGCTATGTATTCCAGGAAGGCCATGTACAAAAGGAAATACACAGCTGCGAAAACCAAGGTTGAAAAGAAGAAGAAAAAGGAAAAGGTCCTTGCCACTGTCACAAAACCAGTTGGTGGTGACAAGAATGGTGGTACCCGGGTGGTTAAGCTTCGAAAAATGCCCAGGTATTATCCTACAGAAGATGTGCCTCGGAAGCTGCTGAGCCATGGCAAAAGGCCTTCAGTCAGCACGTGAGACGCCTGCTTGCCAGCATCACTCCTGGGACTGTCCTCATTATCCTTACCGGGCGCCACAGGGGCAAGAGAGTGGTTTTCCTGAAGCAACTGGGCAGTGGTTTACTGCTTGTGACAGGACCTCTTGCCCTCAACAGAGTTCCTATGAGAAGAACACATCAGAAGTTTGTCATCGCCACCTCTACAAAAGTTGATATCAGCACAGTTAAAATCCCCAAACACCTGACTGATGCTTACTTCAAGAAAAAGCAGCTGAGAAAGCCCAGGCATCAGGAGGGAGAGATATTTGACACAGAGAAGGAGAAATATGAGATTACAGAGCAGCGCAAGGCTGATCAGAAAGCGGTGGCCTCGCAGATTCTGCCAAAGATCAAAGCTGTTCCTCAGCTGCAGGGCTACCTGCGCTCTCAGTTCTGTCTGACAAACGGGATGTATCTTCACAAACTGGTTTTCTAAATTGCTGACAACCTAATTAAACAACTTTGTGTCTCAAAAAAAAAAAAAAAAAAAAAAAAGAATGAGTACTCCAAAGTCTCTCAGTTTCTGTATATTGTCAAGCCCAGGAAGGTCTTGAACTTGTAACCTCTTGCCTCGGCTACCCCCCTAATAGTTTATATTTCATAATATCAGTAGCACAGAGATCTGGGCTTGGCGGAGTAATGATTTTACAAAAGGGAACTTAGGCTTGGAAACAATAATCCAGAAAATCGTAGCTAAGTAATAAGGGTGACAGAGAAGCCTGAATGAATGGAAGTAGATGCTATCCATAGACTTGAGGACCTAAGGAAGGCAATGGTCATAGTATCAGTGCAAGAATATCTGGGAATAGATGGTTGTTAACTGGGATGCTTCAGTTTATAATACTGATTAGTTCCTAATTCTGCTGACATGGGGGAACATTTCAGGGGTGGCTACTGTGTGCGTGGCTAAGGTGAAATATAATGTCCTTTTAGAGGATGTCAAGGAATTGAGTGTTGAGTTGTCAGATGGATTATCTTTAGGCATGTTGAAGTCACTCAGGATAATGGTAGACTTTGAGATAAGAAAAAGACTGAGCAAGGACCAAAGTCATTGATTAATGAAAGGGAGGAATCCCCAGGTAAATTCGTAAATGGTTAGGAAAGAAAGGGGTTTTAACTGAATGACCTCACAAGATCAGACTTAGGTTGTATAGTCTTTTCTTTTGTTTGAGGAACACAGGAAAATAATGACATGAAAGCAGAAATTGGGGCAAGCAGAACACCAACTTAAGTCACCAGGTTTCAATGAAGTTCAAGGGAGTGAAGGGCACTCTCGATGAGCCTGAGAGTATAGGAAAGTTTGCTGAACATGGCAAGACAATTCCAAAGATACAAAACCAATTTTGTGCTTCTAGGAGAGGGCTGTCAGGTAGGAGCAGGGTCAAGGAAGTGCATGCCGTTATGGGGCTGATGGTGGCGTAGACAGCAGTAGGAGGAGAGGTGGCCTATGTATGGATTTAGTCCCCGCAGAGTCTTAGAGGACAATAGTAACTAGGCCTAATGCCTGGAATTTCCTCTAGCCTGTACTTCATTGTGCAGAACCTGTTAATGATATGGCCTGGAGTGGCGCCAGCCATAGAAGAGAAAGTTTCCGTCTCTGTCCTTGTGGTCTGGAGTGGTAGCAACCCTAGTGATTAGAGCTGTGCTTCTCTGACCAAATCTCTCTCTGCTTTCTGTTGTGACTATAGCTATTTTTCCAAGTCATTTTACTCCTTTGTCTTGTGATCATTCATTGTTTCTCAAGCACTCTATCAGTTCTCTTTATTTCTAGCTCTAGCCAGGCATGGTGTCACGTACTTCTTTTTTTTAATTTTTTTTATTTTATTTTATTGAAAAAAAAATTCCTGCCTCCTCCCAGCCTCCCATTTCCCCTCCCAGCCTCCCATTTCCCTCCCCCTCCTCCC
>NW_026068105.1:1459998-1462247 GCF_014885135.2 Alexandromys fortis
CAAATGCTTTTTCAGCATCTAATGAAACGATCGTATGGTTTTTTTCTTTCAGTTTATTTATATGATGGATTACATTGATAGATTTTCATATGTTGAACCAGCCCTGCATCTCTGGGATGAAGCCTACTTGATCATAATGGATAATTTTTCTAATGTGTTCTTGGATTCGGTTTGCCAGTGTTTTGTTGAGGATTTTTGTGTCAATGTTCATGAGTGAGATTGGCCTATAATTCTCTTTCTTGGTTGAGTCTTTGTATGGTTTTGGTATCAGAGTAACTGTAGCTTCATAAAAGGAAATTGGCAATGACTCTTCTGTTTCTATATTGTAAAATACATTAAGGAGTATAGGTATTAGGTCTTCTCGGAAGTTCTGGTAGAATTCCACATTGAAACCATCTGGTCCTGGGCTTTTTTTGGTAGGGAGGTTTTTGATAACCGCTTCTAATTCTTCACGACTAACAGGTCTATTTAGATTGTTCACCCGTTCCTGGTTTAACTTTGGTATGTGGTATTTATCTAAAAAAAGTGTCCATTTCTTTTAGATTTTCTAGTTTTGTGGTGTACAGGCTTTTGTAGTAAGTTCTAATGATTCTCTGAATTTCCTCCGTGTCTGTGGTTATGTCCCCCTTTTCATTTCTGATCTTATTAATTTCCAAATTCTCTCTCTACCGTTTGATTAGTTTGGATAGGGGTTTATCAATCTTGTTGATTTTCTCCAGGAACCAGCTTTTTGTTTCATTGATTCTTTGGATTGTTTTCTGAGTTTCTATTTTGTTGATTTCAGCCCTCAGTTTGATTATTTCCAGTCTTCTACTCCTCCTAGGTGAGTCTGCTTCTTTTTTTTTCTAGAGCTTTCAGGTGGGCTGTTAAGTCTCCAATGTGTGCCTTCTCTGTTTTCTTTAAGTGGGCACTTAGTGCTATGAACTTTCCTCTCAGGACTGCTTTCATAGTGTCCCATAAGTTTGAGTAGGTTGTTTCTTTATTTTCATTGAATTCAAGGAAGACTTTAATTTCTTTCTTTATTTCTTCCTTGATCCAGGTGTGGTTCAGTAGTTGACTGTTCAGTTTCCATGAGTTTGTAGGCTTTCTGGGGGTAGGGTTGTTGTTGAATTCTAACTTTAATCCATGGTGATCTGATAAGATACAGGTGGTTACTAATATGTTTTTGTACCTGTGGAAGTTTGCTTTGTTACCGAGTATGTGGTCAATTTTCGAGAAGGTTCCATGAGCTGCAGAGAAGAAGGTATATTCTTTCCGATTTGGGTGGAATATTCTATAGATGTCTGTCAAGTCCAATTGATTCATTACCTCCATTAATTCTCTTAGTTCTCTGTTAGGTTTCTGTCTGATTGACCTGTCCATTGGTGAGAGAGGAGTGTTGAAGTCTCCCACTATTAGTGTGTGCGGTTTGATGGCTGCCTTGAGTTTTAGTAATGTTTCTTTTACGTATGTGGGTGCTTTTATATTAGGGGCGTAGATATTCAGGATTGAGACTTCCTCTTGATGAATTGATCCTGTTATGAGTATAAAATGTCCCTCTCCATCTCTTCTGATTGATTTAAGTTTGAAGTCAAGTTTGTTAGAAATTAGTATGGCCACACCTGCTTGTTTCTTAGGTCCATTTGCTTGATAAGCCTTTTCCCAGCCCTTTACTCTGAGTAGGTGCCTGTCTCTGTGTTTGAGGTGTGTTTCTTGTAAACAGCAGAATGTTGGATCCTGATTTCGTATCCAATCTCTTAGCCTGTGCCTTTTTATAGGTGAGTTGAGCCCATTGACATTAAGTGATATTAATGACCAGGGGATGTTAACTCCGGTCACTTCTTTAGTAGTAGAGTTCGTGTGCGTCCCTTCTTTGAGTTGCGCTGGTGACGGGTCTCTAGATGTCTGAGTTATTGTGGTCATTGTTGGACTCCTTGGTTAGAGATTTTCCTTCTATTACTTTCTGTAAGGCTGGGTTTGTGGCTACGTATTGTTTAAATTTGTTTTTATCCTGGAAAATTTTGTTTTCTCCATTTATGGTGAATGAAAGCTTGGCTGGGTATAGTAGTCTGGGCTTGCATCCATGGTCTCTTAGTTTTTGCAGTACATCTATCCAGGACCTTCTGGCTTTCATGGTTTCCATAGAGAAGTCAGGTGTAAGTCTGATAGGTTTACCTTTGTAAGTAACTTGGCCTTTTTCCTTTGCGGCTCTTAATATTCTTTCTTTATTCTGTATGTTTTGTGTTTTGATTATTATATGGCGAGGGGAT
>NW_026068105.1:1462433-1473743 GCF_014885135.2 Alexandromys fortis
TTTTTTTTTTTTTTTTTGATCCAGCCTATTTGGTGTTCTGTATGCTTCTTGAACCTTCATAGGTATATCTTTCTTTAGGTTGGGAATGTTTTCTTCTATAATTTTATTAAATATATTTTCAGGACCGTTGAGCTGCACTTCTTCTCCTTCTTCTACTCCTATTATTCTAAGGTTTGGTCTTTTTATTGTTTCCCAGATTTCCTGAATGTTTTGTGATGAGAGTTTGTTGAACTTGCTGTTTTCTTTGATCAGTGTGTTTATTTTCTCTATGGTATCTTCAGAATCTGAGATTCTTTCTTCTATCTCTTGTATTCTGTTGGTTATGCTTGTTTCTGTAGTATCTGTTTACTTAAATTTTCCATGTCCAGCTGACCCTCTGTTTGTGTTTTCTTCTTTGCCTCCATTTCAGTTTTCAAGTCTTGAACTGCTTCCATTATCTGTTTGATTGTTTTTCCTTGGTTTTCTAGGGTATCATTCACTGATTTATTCAATTCTTCAAACTATCTGTTATATTTCTCATCCATTTCTATAAGGGTGTTCTTTACATGCTGTTTAAGGGCTTCAATCACTTTCATAAAGTCAATTTTTTCTACTTCTTCTTGATTAAGGTGTTCATGTCCTCCTGTTGTGAGGTCGCTGGTTTCTGGTGGTTTCATGTTGCTTTTCAGATTGTTGGGTGAATTCTTGCATTGGCGCCTGCCCATCTCTTGCTCCGAATGCTCCCCTATGGATCTTCTTTAACAGGATCAGGTCTTCTTGCCTACTGATGTACCTTCCCAGTGATGGCTCTCCCCAGTGATAGCTCTCCTGGTGCCGAGATCAGATCTCCGTGCCCAATGATGGCTCTCCCCAATGCTGGCTCTCCTGGTGCTGGGATCAGGTCTCCGTGCTGGTTGGGTAGCTCCAAAACAAAGTGCCTACCTTGCTTGCTGCAGGCAGGCTATTGAAACAAAGGAACTCCCACCCGCCTTGGTGCCCTGAGGATTCGGACCCAGCGCCCAGACAGGCTGAGCTGGGTGATGTTATGTGCCCAAACAGGGCAGAGGGGCAGAAGGGGGGAGGGTTCTGGATGCAAGCTGGGTGGGTTAGGAAGAAAGAGGCAGTATGCAGGGAGTAGAGGCCCTGCAGAGAGCCCAGGAAGGATAGGGGGTTGAGGAACTTCTGAGTTCTCTGTCCCGGGCTGATGCCACGGGGTCTGCCACGTACTTCTTATCTCAGCACTTGAGAAGATGATGCAGGAGGATCACCATAAGTTTAAGGTGAACCTAGTCTAAATAGTGAGTTTTGGTCCAGTCAGGGCTACATATCGGGACTCTGTCTCAAACAAAGCAAACAAATTATTTTCAGGTCTAACAATTACCTCCCCAATATTTCCAATAGCCTTGCCTCTGGTATATCCATTTCACTTCTAAGATTGCAAAAACACAAATTTAGCTCATACCAAAAATTCTGCCATCTATAGATAGCAACTGGCCTTTGTCTTAGCAGGGCTTTTGAACACTACCTTGGAACCTTGTGCCCATTGCGAGCATTGTCTCCTGTTCACCCAAAGAGCCATTTAAGTGATTCCCCTATCTTTCTAAATCCTCGACTCCACATCTCTCAACAAGCATATCACCTGGACTCCCACTTAACTCTAGATATGGAGGCTATAAATAACCTCAGCTTCTTTCCAGCCAACCTAATCCATCTTCACAAAATTAGCAACATAAATTTAGTCACGGCATCTGTGCTCCATATCTTCCTTCCTTCTTAAGAAGCTTGTGGTACTGTTTAACAGCCCTCCCTGCTCCCCAGATGTATCTTCAACTTTCCCCTTGCTACCCCTTTACTGTTGAATCTGATGCATGCACGCGCGCGCGCGCACACACACACACACAAGCATAAATATGTTCCAGTGTCATTCAGCCTAAAACGACAAAATGTCCTTTCAAATAAATATATCTCTGACATTTATTAAGCCCATTTTCACTGAATTAATTCTGCTTCCACTGCAAAACAGCTTGTATGGGGGTGGGGCTGGGGAGAAGGAGAGTAAAGTAGCAGAAGGGAGAGGAGGAGAGGAAAGGGAGGAGAAAACCAGACTAGGTGCTGACAGTGTAAGAAATGATGCTTTACTACAACCATGGAAATACTAAACAGCTATGAGGATGGTGTTTAGAGAGCACATATATTAGCATTGTAAACCATTTATAATACCTTTTCATCAAAAACAAGTTAGACAACAGTGTGTATGATTTGATTTCATTATTGGAAAAATGTGTGTATTGTATGTATAGTACAATGATAGGCTATAAAGATAAATACCTGCATGTTACAGTGATTGTTCTGGTCTGGGTGATAACTCTGGTTCCCAAGCATCTTATGACTCTTGCACCAAACACACAGATTTTGAAAAAACAAAACAGCCTTATGCTCATAGATCAGTGCCTTCCTCAGTCATCATAGAAACTTTCTCCTGCAGCAGATAGGAACAAATGCAGAGACCCATAGCCAGACAGTTTGTAGAGAGTGAGAGATTTACAAGACTCAGCCCTGAATGGCATGTCTCCATCAAATCCATCCCCTAAGGGCTCGGAGGACCCTGCAGAAGAGGAGGTAAAGAGTGTAAGAGCCGGAGGGGATGGAGGATATCAAGGAAGCATGGCCCTCTTGAGCCAACATGATTTGATGCACGTATCCCCTCACAGAGTCTGAGGAAGCACACACAGGGCCTGCACAGGTCTGCACTAGATGGTGCCCTGGAGCTGGAGTAAAAGTGGACACATGGCCCATCCCTCCTAACCTAGAAGAATCAGCAGTTGATAGCTACATACAAATGAGAACTTCATTTCCAAGGGAGTCAGTCTCACTGGGTAAACCAACTACTCCAAGTGTAGGCTGTGTGCCCTGCAGTACTGACAACAGAGAATAAACTCAGTGCCATGTTGGGGGGTTCCTTGTCTTATAATGTTGTTTGGGGGCTCTTTTTAAATTTATCTTATTTCTTATTTTATCTATATATCTTTTCTCCTCTCATTTTACCCTACCCATCCTTTGCATATATATTATGGCTTCCAGTTTACTGTTTTTATGGAATTCTGAGTGTGTGAATGAGTGGGTCTCGTTCTTTTGCCTTTTCTTGGGTTCTTTTTCTTAGGTTTGTTTTGGCCCATTTCAGTGTGTTGGCTTTTCTTTTAGCTTATATTTTATTTTATCCCATATAAGTCCGTTTGTTTTCTAAGGAAAGACAGAAAAGGGGTGAATCCAGATGGGAGGGGTAGTAGTGAGAAACTCGGAGGGGTAGAGGGAGGGAAATCGTAATTAAGATATATTATGTGAGGAAAACAATCTATTTTCAATAAAAGGGGAAAAAGAAAGCCATAGCAGGCCATGAGATAGCTTGCTTTAAAGGAAGGAGGGAGAGAGGGAAGAGAGAAAGAGAGAGCGCAAGCACAGCCTCCCTAGATACTAGGTCATTCTTCCCTCTCCTCCAGCCTTATCTCAGTCCCTCCTCAAGTGCCCATTCACGGTTTACATTTTGTTCTTTCTGTTCTCAATTGTTATCAGCCTCCCCCTAAATTGTTCTTACCAAGGTCTTCCAACACAGCCTTGTTGCTAATTTGTACTTCTCTGCCCCTGATCAAACTGTTGGGCTGAATTTTGTATCATACTGGTTTTCTATTCTTCATTGTATTCCATCATTCTTTGGATCTCAGGACAATGAGGTTCTTTCTGACAAATATTTGAACTGCAAAAGCAAATGAATTTAAATTTGAATCCTGTCACTGCTACTAATTATTAACATAGACTTGATCAGGTTACCCTCATGTCTTTGAGCCTCAATTTCCCCCTCGGTAAAATGGGAATGATAATGCCTACATTATAAAGTTTTGTTTGGTATTAAATGAGGATTTTTTTAAAAAAAAAATTAGTACCACCATCGGTACATGGCAAATGGAACTGACATTTGAGTTGCTATTATTTCTAGTTCTCTGAATTCTCATTCAGCTTCCTTTTTAAAAACCAATTCTCTTGGCTGGGTGGTGATAGCCCACGCCTTTAATCTGAACACTCAAGAAGCAGAGGCAGACAGATCTCTGTGAGTTTAAGGCCAGCCTGGTCTACATAGTAAGTGGTAAACCAGCCTGGGCTACATAGGAAGACCCCTGTCTCTCTCACACACAAAAAGGCAAAAAGGAAAATAGAGGCAGTGACTTCAGTCACACAATCCATTAACCCTTTCGAGAACTAAACCCTGCGATTTTCATGCTATAGCAAAATCCTTTGAGCACACAAATGGAAATAGGGCTTACTGTTTGACTTAGCAGGGGCCTCCGTAATGGAAGGAAGAACACTCCTTAGCTTGGTCTGTGCTTACCTGAAACCTCAGTTGGTTGGAGGGCTTATCTAGACCCAGCTTGAGTCACAGAACCCAAGCCTTCAAAATTGTTGTGACACTAACAGGCCATGGCAGGGTTTATTCAGTTCCTGTGCATCAAGGGAATAAACACCTTGACCTTCGCTAACGCTCTGAGCCAAAGGCCTACTGAGGTCGTCCTAGGCAGTTGTTCGGATCAAGAGTCATTTGGGGCCAAGCGGTGGTGGTGCATGTTTTCAATCCCAGCACTCGGGAGGCAGAGGCAGGTGGATCTCTGTGAATTCGAGGGCAACCTGATCAACAAAGTGAGTTCCAGGACAGCCAGAGCTGTTACTCAGAGAAACCCTGTCTTGGGGAGGAGGGGGGACCTTTTATAAAGCGCTGACTGATTTTTCCTGACCATCTAATGGCAGGGACAGTATAGGTGGTAAAGAGACAAAAGCTAAAGGAAAGAAGGCCAGAAAATAAAGAGACAAAGTTGCAAGTAAGAAAAACCTGGACTGTGTTTAAAATTTTCAGTTTTGCTCATACATGTGTGCTGAGTTCCTTGTGGCATGGGAGCTGCAAATTTGGATTATTGAAAGGGTCAATTCATTGATTGAAATCACTGCCTCCGTTTACTTTTTGAGATTTGCCAGTTTCACGTTCTCTCTCAATGAGCTGTTTGTGCGCCCTCCCCTTGAATACACACATTCCAAAGTCCAAACCCGAGATATTCCACTTCGCCCACAGCCGGACTTCAGTCATTGTGATGCTTCTCTCCTCCCAAACCTTTGCATCCCAGGTGCCCTCATTCCTTCACCTGTAGCCACAGAACGAGGCTGAGCTGCGAAGGGAGTTGGGGATGCAGGGAATAAAGGAAACTTTCTGGAGGAGGTGGTGTAAGCGCTGGAAGACTTCTAGAAAGAGACAGCGCTACAAGTGTGTTCGGTTTACAGTTGCATGCAGCATATTCTTTATGCCAGGCAGGCATTCATCTTGTCCTGAATAGTGTGAGCTTAAAGCACAGAGGTTCAGTTACCTAGTGTCGGCCCTTTCTGCCCATAGCAGAGTTGGGATAAAGCCATAACAGGATTAGTGCAGCAAACCGGAAAGCACAAACACTGTTTAACAGAAGCAGCTCCTCAGATGCTGACAGTGACAGCTGTGGGGACCTGGCCATAAGACACTGTGCCATGGCAAGAAAAGTTCATGTCAGCCATTTGGGAGGTTGAGGCAGGAGGATCCTAGACTACACAGTGAGACCATGTTTCGTGTGTGTGTGTGTGTGTGTGTGTGTGTGCGCGTGCGTGCGTGTGCGTGCGTGTGTGTGTGAGAGAGACAGACAGACAGAGGGGTGGGGTGGGGGGATTTATGTGCTCAGATATGGGCATAAATATGCCATGGCACCTTTGTCAGTCATTAGTATTTGAGCCTTTTACTTTGAAGTACAAAGTTACTGATACTTAGGACATGATGAGTAATGCCTGGCATGAACTGGCACCTTACAAACGGAAAACTGAATACACTTGTAGCTCCCTCTTCTAGGTCTTTCCCTCCAGATCTATCTTGACGAATCCTGTCCAGCTCTTACACTGCCTCCTCAATGAAGTCTTCCCCTCTTTCCTGCTCCCCCATTTTCTATCTATGACTTATTCTGGGGCTGAAGTTGGAGGAGACGAGGGCAAGAGAACCAGCATGCAGAGGAGCCTTGGGTGGGGAGAACACTGGAGATGCCCCCCCTCGTGAGCATTCCACCCCCCACCTGGCTGTGAGAATGCCAGGATTACAGATGTGTGCTTCAGCCCCTTCTTTATGTGGGCTCTGGAGAGCCAAACTCAGATCTTCATACTTGACTGGCAAGTGCCACCTAACTGTCTCCACAGCCAAGACATCATCTCACCGAAACAACAACAAAAAAGAGGTCCCACTCACGCATGTGCAGGCACACGCACGCACGCAGCACACACAGACCGAGATGGGGATATGGTCAAAGTCTATCTTTGCAGAGTACATCCTCAGTGGCACACTTCCTCAGACAAGACACTACCTCCTGGTTTGCACCACTTCCTAATAATGCCCTCAGATTTTGAAATGACTGAGAGATGGCCCCCTTGCTTAGGGCAGAGGCCTTATGAGGTGTCCATTTTCAGTGATTAGACCAATCAGCTTGAGACAAAGACTTGAACATTTGAGTCTTTGGGGACATACTACATATCCAAACAATAGCAATAGAACTTGACACTATCAGTGGCTTCAAGTGTCCACTGGAGGCCTCTAGATAAAGCCTGTATGCGTAGGAGGGGGCCACTATACTTAGAATAGTAGGCAATGGTCTCAAAGTATGGTTTTTTTTTTTGGTCATCAACCTTCATTCCACCTACATCTTCCTTCCTGTTACTTTGTGGCCTTATACAATTGGAGCTGTTGGCCATATCACCCTCTATATTCTTCTATATCTTGCACCTTCTGTTACAAACATTATTCTACACATTTTCACTTCAGAGTTCTTCTGCCTAGTGAGCTGTATTTCTTCATGGGCAGTGTTGTCCTTTGAAGAGCTTCCACCAGCTCTTGCTGTGTTCCTGAAAGCCCATGTAGTGTTTACTGTACTGTTTTGTCATTTCCTATCTATGCATATTTTTCCCACTACACTGAGTGGGTATGCCTGAGTCATAAGAGCATGTAAGAAGTGTTTGTTTGGAAAATGAATAAATGAAAAAATAGGTTATCTACTATATGCAACACGCACCAAGAAAAATACAGAAATCCTCCCTTCCCTAGCAACTCATTGCATTTATTCAGTAACAGTTTTGAAGAACCCGTTGGGTGCTATGGACTATTCTTAGCGGGTGGGAACACAGGACTGATCATAGTAGAAAACATCTGGGCTCTCACACAGCTGTAAGATTCCACGCACAGTGTGTATTATAGTGTAAAATGGCAATGGCCCCGAAAGGTGAAAAGGTTTCGAATAGGAAGGTGGCGTTTTTTCAGGTGAGCTTTCAGAGAGGTTAGTTGGGAACAGGATCTTTGACACAGGTAACACTCAAACAAAGGCTTGAGGGAAGGAAGGAACCCAAGAAACTGATAGCTGAGGAAGGCCATATCAGGTGGCAGGAACAGACAAGTCCAAAGGCCCTGAGGTGAGAGCATGCTTATCTCGTTTAAGGAATAGCAAGGAAGCCAGAATGGCTACAGAAAAGGGTAGCGTGGTTGAGAGAAGAGCTGGGAGAGAAAGCGAAGGGTCAGACCATGTTACCATCAACCTACCCAACTTCCACTGAACACAAAGCCTAGCTGAGTACTGGGGTATGGAATGTTTGCCTTGCTGGAATGCGTGGTGACGGCTCCAGGGAGATGTGCACATGCCCACACAGCCTTTCCTACAGATTCCCTTAGATGTCACCTTACCCAGAATCCCCCAACAGGCTCTCAGATGTAAGAACCACAGCAGAGGGAACTGTTTGCTTTGGGAGGACCATGAGCTGGTGGAGAGTGGCCAAAGTTCTTTTCTGCTGCCCAGGCCTGGGAACAGGCTATGTTCCCTCCACCCAGTTGTAAAGGGCCCCAGACTGTTATTCATCTGATACGCTGCTGTACAGAAGTCTAAAGTTTCTCCCTTCTCCACCTACCTCGTTCTCAAGAAATCACACCAACAGGGAGGAGGCCCGAGTTCTACTTCCCCAGCTCTGCCTCAGCAACAAGCCGCGAGCCTCGGAACAGATGTGGCATTCTGTACCATGAAAGACCTGAGTTCTGTGTTCAGTGCTATCAATCATGCTCTCCTCAGGGCAGGCCACTTGATTTCTGAGCTGCCCTCAGAATCTCCTCAGGCTGCCCCGCCTGTGGCTAAGCAAAGCTGAACTGTTTCTTCAAAAGCAGAACAGATCTGGGCTTTGACCGAACTGAACTAGTCTTTTCTCCTAAACCTCCCCCTCCCTGGCTTCTTTCCTGCATGTCCTGACATTCCCATTAGTTATATCTGAAAAACAAGGATGGGAGGCTATGGAGGGGTAACACCTAGGAGCCAGCAGGCCTGCAGACCTGTCAGCATGCCTCAGTCATTCACCTAGGAAGCAGGAAGAAGTGCATCTTTCTGGAAGGTGTTGAACCCAGGCTCTGAGACTGTGGAGTTCCTCAGGAGAGTCAAGTGGACGCCCCCTCAAGATCAGTCAGGAGAGGAAGCGTACCGCCTGGGAATATGTTCTACCAGATGGCTGTTCTAAAGAGAAACGTGCTCGCTCCATCTAGCAGTTTGCTCTGGAAGAAGCTACTGCGCAACAGATTCCCTAGCAGTGGGTATTTCGGGCCCCGAGGCACAGGTTCATCCGCTAAATGAGCATATGGAAGAGGACACGATTTGTCAGGGCCTGACAACTCAGAAGAAAGCTGCAAGGTCTCCCTTGACTGCTCTTAGCTCTGGGCTCCCTCTTGTGTTGTTGCTGCAAAGCGCTGTGGGGCCCATAAGCCCGTCTCATCTGAAGTACTAAACAAAGTAGAAAGACACAAGACCGGCATGGAGTAGACTTTAGCAACTGGGGTGCTTGAGGAAACCTGTGCTTCAGACCCCGGAGTCAAAGACATACCTCAGTCAAGACAGGAGGACAAAAATTTCGTTCACACTATTTTTTTTATTTATTTATTTATTTATTTATTTATTTATTTATTTATTTATTTATTTAAGATTTCTGCCTCCTCCGCTCCACCGCCTCCCATATCCCTCCCCTCCCCCAATCAAGTTCCCCTCCCTCGTCAGCCCAAAGAGCAATCAGGGTTCCCTGCCCTGTGGGAAGTCCAAGGACCACCCACCTCCATCCAGGTCTAGTAAGGTGAACATCCAAACTGCCTAGGCTCCCACAAAGCCAGTACGTGCAGTAGGATCAAAAACCCATTGCCATTGTTCTTGAGTTCTCAGTAGTCCCCACACATGGGCACAGGAAACCACTTCCTACATATAACCCCAGCAGCACAGACATTAAGGGCCTCATTGAATAAATGGGACCTCCTGAGACTGAGAAGCTTCTGTAAAGCAAAGGACACTGTTGCTAAGACAAAAAGGCAACCTACTGACTGGGAGAAGACCCCGCAACTGACAAAGGTCTGATCTCCAAAATATATAAAGAACTCAAGAAACTAGACCGTTCACACTCTTAAGAGTTAAAACAGCCTGTGAATTTGGCCAGGTCCAGGTTACAGGCTCAGATAGCCTCCTTTGTGAACGCTCTTTGTAAATATTGAAATGTAGTAGGAACCAGGATGTTCATTTTCCTTTGAGTCATGAGTCATATTAAGTGGCATAGGTAGAAGCTCCAAGAGCTAATGGGATTTGTAGGAGCCATGCGTGTCACATCTAAAGGTGGCAACTACAGCTAGAGTCATTGCTGCTACGTTGCAACCCACATAGATGACACATTTATGTTTTGTTGGTTTATTGGTTTTAAGACAAAGATCTCTTTCCTCTGCATTTGTGTGTGTGTGTGTGCGTGTGAGTGTGTTGAGTAATATGGTTTCATGGGGCACAGGCTTGCCCTAAACTTGCTATGTAGCCCGGGTTGACCTTAAACTTAGGTTCCTCCTACCTATACCTCCAGAGTAAAGGGATTTGTGCCAGCATTCCAAGTTTATGAAAGATTTTTAAGTTGTTATAGTTTTGTTTTGGTTTTTTTTTTTTTTTGTTTTTTTTTTTTTTTTTTTTTTTTTTTTTTTTTTTTTTTTTTTTTTTTTTTTTTTTTTTTTTTTTTTTTTTTTTTTTTTTTTTTGCAATTACACGAGGCTTTAACCCATGAAATGGGAACCAGTGCACTGGGGCCGAGACTCATAATCCATGCAGGGGAAGAGTTCGACCAAGAGAGGGGGTTTTTATAGGAAGAAACCACAGCCCAGGAATCCGAAAGGGGCAGGGAGGGTGTCACAGAAAATCACAAGGGGGCAACTCCCTGCCTCTGAAGACCATTCCCAAGGTCATAATCAGCTAGTTCCTAAAATCACAAGGGGGAAACTCCCTGTTTCTCAAGATTATTCTCAAGATTACAATCTAACTTTATCTTCAACTAGTTCCTGAAACACAGTCACATGCTTGTGCCATAGAACACTGAGCAGTCACGCTTGTACTCATCTGGAAGCTTCATCTCTACTGGCCAGCTTTCCATAGAGCCGGAAGGTGCTACGAATGTGCTGGAAGAGAAAATGGTCAAACTTACCCAGCAGTGAACCCTGTGAGCTGCAGTACCAACTAGCTCGGCAAGGTCTCCCCACTGATGCAGTACAGACACAAGCGTCACGAGAGCAGCCAACTGCTTTCTCATTGGACTTAAGGCCTGCTCCACAAGATGAAACCCCCAACACATACCAATATCAGAGCCAAGAGCCTTTGATTAGGCAGAGCATACACTCCAGGGAGAACACATTACTACTATTTTTTCCTGCTAAGTAGGCACATGTTAAACTGACTCCTACTGCCTTACTGTTATACCCATAAATTAGTTCCTTTCTCAGCCCTCATCAGAAACATTTATTTTTGCCATAGATGGCAATTAACACAGAGACCCGCCACTGACCACGTGCATAGAATAATAATGAATTCTCAACTCTAAATGGCCATTTATCACACACCTCCTCCAAGGCTCAGAGATCACTATGGGGAAGGAAGTGGTAAGACTGTAAAAGGCAGAGGCAGTGAGAATTGTAAGGAAACAGTTTTCTGTACACAAGACTTCTATGAATTCACAGTGGTGGCAACTGCACACAAAATACCGAGCAAGCTCAAAGCAGACAAAATCCCTAGTGAGGAGGTGGGGCCAAGGTCTCACCTCTAATTGAGGCAGTTGGTGGCTATTGGAAGAGGAAGAGCTTGCTTCGTTTAAAAGCGTGGCCCCTAGTTTGTTTCCCTCACTCCAGTGGGACTCCCTTACCCAGTAGTAGTACAAAGGTGGGACAAATTGGGTTCAGTGTACTTATAAAAATCAGGA
>NW_026068105.1:1477333-1528670 GCF_014885135.2 Alexandromys fortis
TTTTTTTTTTTTTTTTTTTTTTTTTTTTTTTTTTTTTTTTTTTTTTTTTTTTTTTTTTTTTTTTTTTTTTTTTTTTTTTTTTTTGCAATTACACGAGGCTTTAACCCATGAAATGGGAACCAGTGCACTGGGGCCGAGACTCATAATCCATGCAGGGGAAGAGTTCGACCAAGAGAGGGGGTTTTTATAGGAAGAAACCACAGCCCAGGAATCCGAAAGGGGCAGGGAGGGTGTCACAGAAAATCACAAGGGGGCAACTCCCTGCCTCTGAAGACCATTCCCAAGGTCATAATCAGCTAGTTCCTAAAATCACAAGGGGGAAACTCCCTGTTTCTCAAGATTATTCTCAAGATTACAATCTAACTTTATCTTCAACTAGTTCCTGAAACACAGTCACATGCTTGTGCCATAGAACACTGAGCAGTCACGCTTGTACTCATCTGGAAGCTTCATCTCTACTGGCCAGCTTTCCATAGAGCCGGAAGGTGCTACGAATGTGCTGGAAGAGAAAATGGTCAAACTTACCCAGCAGTGAACCCTGTGAGCTGCAGTACCAACTAGCTCGGCAAGGTCTCCCCACTGATGCAGTACAGACACAAGCGTCACGAGAGCAGCCAACTGCTTTCTCATTGGACTTAAGGCCTGCTCCACAAGATGAAACCCCCAACACATACCAATATCAGAGCCAAGAGCCTTTGATTAGGCAGAGCATACACTCCAGGGAGAACACATTACTACTATTTTTTCCTGCTAAGTAGGCACATGTTAAACTGACTCCTACTGCCTTACTGTTATACCCATAAATTAGTTCCTTTCTCAGCCCTCATCAGAAACATTTATTTTTGCCATAGATGGCAATTAACACAGAGACCCGCCACTGACCACGTGCATAGAATAATAATGAATTCTCAACTCTAAATGGCCATTTATCACACACCTCCTCCAAGGCTCAGAGATCACTATGGGGAAGGAAGTGGTAAGACTGTAAAAGGCAGAGGCAGTGAGAATTGTAAGGAAACAGTTTTCTGTACACAAGACTTCTATGAATTCACAGTGGTGGCAACTGCACACAAAATACCGAGCAAGCTCAAAGCAGACAAAATCCCTAGTGAGGAGGTGGGGCCAAGGTCTCACCTCTAATTGAGGCAGTTGGTGGCTATTGGAAGAGGAAGAGCTTGCTTCGTTTAAAAGCGTGGCCCCTAGTTTGTTTCCCTCACTCCAGTGGGACTCCCTTACCCAGTAGTAGTACAAAGGTGGGACAAATTGGGTTCAGTGTACTTATAAAAATCAGGACACAAAGTTGGGAAAGTAAGAGTGGGTGGATCTGAGAGGAGTTAGGGAAGGGGCGAATGTGGTCAGAATATAGTACAGGAAATTCTCAAAGAATTAACACAACAAAAATTCATGCTTGAAAAATTAATTTTCATTTTCTTCCTTTAAATATTTTGTGAATTATTCAATTTCACACCTGTTGAATTAGGAGCGGCAGGGCTGCGTCCCCGGCACCCGGCCGCCCGCATGGCTAGCTTATGCCCAGAAATAATTACACGGAAACTGTATTCTATTAAACACTGCCTGGCCCGTTACCTGTAGCCTCTTATTGGCTAGCTCTTACATATTGTTCTAACCCATTTCTAATATTCTGTGTAGCCCACGAGCTGGCTTACCAGGGAGGATCTTAACCTGCGTCTGTCTGGCATGGGAGAATCATGGCGACTCCTCGACTAAGCTTCTGTCTCCCAGCATTCTGTTCTGTTTACTCCACCCACCTAAGGGTTGGCCTATCAAGGGGCCTAGGCAGTTTCTTTATTAATAAGAAATCACTCCCACATCACACACCTGTATATGATACATTCTCTTCGCTTACTCTCGCCCTTCTTCCTCTGACTGAGTTGCCATTCCACCACTTGCATATTTGTTGTTTTGTTTTGGTTTTACTTTGTGAACCATTTGGGTTTAACTTGGGCTTATTTTAAGTGAGAAAACCCGCGTCCAGAAAATCAAACCATTTTTTAGATTAATTTTAAAATTTACCCTGGATTTTATCATGGCATCTTCCTGACTATGTGTCACTCATTATACCTTCTTCTTATTCATTTCCCCCTTTCCTGC
Source organism: Alexandromys fortis (assembly GCF_014885135.2). Classification (NCBI taxonomy): domain Eukaryota; kingdom Metazoa; phylum Chordata; class Mammalia; order Rodentia; family Cricetidae; genus Alexandromys; species Alexandromys fortis. The sequence continues at coordinate 1,479,446 of NW_026068105.1, forward strand.
CCCCGCGATTCCTTCCCCACCTCAACTGGTTCCCTTCCTTCCCCACGGTATCTCCTTCTGCTTTGTTATCCTTTTTATTCTATTATCCACTGAGGAAAGATATTTATAAGAAATATTAGAATTTCTCACATTTCTGTGTTGGTAATTAAATGTATTATTATGATGCAGCAAACATATTGATAGCACCTAGTACCTGTAGACACTATTCTAAGCATTTCACAAATAATAACTTATTTAATAATTCTTACAAAGTGGGCCTTGTTACATCTTATCTTAAAGATTAAGAAAATGCAGGCCAAAGATTTTAGATAAGTTGCTCATGGCCTCTTAATTGTTGACAGAATCCAAATAGATTCTGTGCTCTTTGTCACTTTACTATGCTGCTGCTTCAAACACAACAAAAACAAAACATATCTAAAACTAAATACAGTGCATAAGTTCTTGTTTGGCCAGCACTAGGACCTGAATTCAATCACCACAACCCATGTATCTTAGTTTAAGGGCACCATTTCTGTGATGAATCATCATGACCAATAGCAAGTTAGGGAAGAAAGGATTTATTTCACTCACACTCCCATCTAACAGTTCATCATCAAAGGCAGTGAGGGCAGGAACTTAAGCAAGGCAGGAACCTGGAGGCAGGAGCTGATGCAGAGGCCATGGAGGGGTGCTGCTTACTGACTCGCCTTCTACATCATCATCATCATCATCATCATCATCATCATCATCACCCCTTATAATAAAAATAGAATCTTTTTTCATACAGTATATACTGATTACAGTTTCCCCTCCCTTTACTCCTCCCAGTTTTTCCCCACCACCCCTCCCATCCAGATCCGCTCCTTTTCTGTCTCTCATTTTAAAAGAACAGGTTTCTAAGAGCTAACAACCAAACACAACTGCGGCGAACTCCCTGACCAGCAGGAAAGAACAGCCACCAGACAAGGATTCTTCCCAAATCACGCTTTTACTGGGAGCCTCTTGGTTGAAGGGAGAGCAGGAAGCGAGGGGCCCCGAGCTCTGAGCTGCAACTGCTTAATATTAGAACTAGGGGTACGTGCAGGCTTCCTATTGGTCAAAGTGTCTTAGCAACCTGCTCCAAGCTCCCTGATAGGTCCAGCACACTGAGGACACTGAGCATGCCCGAGATGGTGGTACTGGCTACTCCAGCCCGCAGGAGCTAGGCGCCATCTTGTAATGGCGGCCACACATACTGGCTCCCTGCACACAACCAAAATATAGTAGATAAAGAAAAACTGTCACATCAGAGTTGAACAGCACCAATCAACAGAAGAAAAAGAGTCCTAAGAAAAGGCACGAGAATCAGAAACCCACTCATTCACATACAGATAAACCCCATCAAATATTAAACTGAAAGCTATAATATATATTTGGAGGACCTGGTTCAGACCCATGTAGGCCCTGTGCTTGCTTGCTGCTTTGGTCTCTGTAAGCTTCGTTCACTTGATTTAGAGGGCCTTCTTTTCCTGGTGTCTTTCATCCCCTCTGGTTGCCATACTTATTCTGTCTCCTCTTCCACGGGGTTCCCTGAGCTCTGAGGGAAGGACACTCCCAGCCTGCTTTCTTATAGACCCCAGGACCACCAGCCCAGAGATGACAGCACCCACAATGAGCTGGGCCAACTCACATCAATCACTAATTAAGAAAACTTTAATTTATTTTTACAATAATGTTTTTATTATTAAAATAATCTCCAAAAGTTAAGAAAAGAAAAAAGAAAATGCCATACAGCTTGACTGCAGCCTCATATTATGGAGACATTTTGTTAATTGAGATTTCTGTCTCTCTGATGACTTTAGCTTGTATCGATGATATAAACCTATCCAGCACCACCATGTAAAAAATAAAGGGCACAATTGTATGTGTTTGTAATCCTAGTGTCAGGAAGACTGAGACAGGCCCATCTCTGAGGCTCACTGACCACCTAGGTTAGCCTGCTAGGCACGTTCCAAACACTGTCTCAAATAAACAGAAAGGCGGTTAGTACCCATAGAATGACAACTGAAGTTGGCTGATGGCTTTGACGTGTAAGAATACACATGTACAGGCATACACACACATACACAAATCATAAACTCCCTCAATGCAGAACTAACATCCAACAAACCAACCACCACCACCAACAACAAAACCTAGGCCTTTTTGATTATTTCTCCTTTAAAGTAACTTCAATGGAATCCACCAAATTTGTTATTTTCTGCTACTTTTGCTGTGTACTTTATGAACTTCTTCATGTCTGAATTCCATCCCCAGTTTTTTCATATTTTTGATCTATTCAATCCTGGTTTCTTTCTAGGACTTTCACATAAGTGGTTTTATTTCTTTGCCTATTATTCCTGCCCTCAGAAATGCTGCAGCTCTATCTCTTCATTGTCCATTACAAATCTTTTTTTTAAATTTTTATTGAAAAAAAAATTTCCACCTCCTCCCAGCCTCCCATTTCCCTCCCCCTCCTCCCCCCACTCCCCACGCCCCACTCTCTTCCCCCTCCCTCTCTAGTCCAAAGAGCAGTCAGGGTTCCCTGCCCTGTGGGAAGTCCAAGGTCCCCCCCCCCCTCCATCCAGGCCTAGGAAGGTGAACATCCAAACTGGCTAGGCTCCCACAAAGCCAGAACATGAAGTAGGATCAAAACCCCTTGCCATTGTCCTTGGCTTCTCATCAGCCCTCATTGTTCACCATGTTCAGAGAGTCCGGTTTTATCCCAAGCTTTTTCAGTCACAGTGGATAGGGAGCCTGAAATGACCCTATCCTATAGCCCTACTGATGAATATCTTGCATATCACCATAGAACCTTAAGCTGGCGATGGATGGAGATAGAGACAAAGACCCACACTGGAGCACCGGACTGAGCTCTCAAGGTCCCAATGAGGAGCAGAAGGAGGGAGAACATGAGCAAGGAAGTCAGGACCACGAGGGGTGCACCCACCCACTGAGACAGTGGGGCTGATCTATTGGGAGCTCACCATTACAAATCTTGATCTTCAAAAACACTGCTCTGATCTGACTGTTGCATATTGCACATGTATCGAAATAACATATGGTACCTCATAAATATGCACGATTATTGTGTGTCAGTCAATTAAGTAATATCCTGTTCGTATCCTCTCAGAATCCTTATCTCCTGCCAGGTAGACTTCAGTGGAACTCAAGTAACAATGATCATTGGGTATCACCAGCATATTTCTACATACATGCCACATTGCCCTTTTTGTACTTATTGTTGTCTGTGACACCTATCAAAGCCTGTAACAATCCTATATTACTTAGTATTAACCTCTGTGCTGTGTGTATTTGTCTTGTTTTCTTGACAAGAATGTAAGCTTGGGAAGCAGGACTGTATGTTGACTAAATAGTTTCCTGTTTCTTTCTGGGTACCAAGAGATCTTAGAATATAATGGGGAATTGCATGAGCTTTGGATCAGTCACACTAGAACCTAAGTCCTTGTTCCGCCAATGGCAAGCTCTGTGACCGCTGCAAATAAAAGACTTAACAAGGTCGCTAACTGTCATCTAGTAAGGTGTTATCACTGGGTAGCCTGTAATATATCTCAGATACCCTTAACCAACTTGTACATTTGTAAAATGTTTCAATATTTTCATTTAGTCTCAGCACTTCCAGTTTTTAAGATTCTTTTGGATGAGGTATGGCATTTTCAAAGCATATTAGATGTAACTGATTAAAACATCAGAGCCCTACGGTCATACATTAGAATGTGATTCTTCATAGTTTGACTTCTCCTAAATGGAAACAATGGGGAGGGTCTAGGATGCCGTTGTGTTAAATATAGATGTGTGTGCACACGCATGTGTATTATCTACATGGGTTCTGTGCAGCTACTCATACGTGTGATTTTTTTTTCCAAAGCAGACTTTATGGCATGTGTTTGTACAGTGCGTCAATACAAATTACTTAGGAGTAGGCTTCCCCAAACACTTTAATGTACACAGCCAGTTGAGTCACGCTATCGGTTAACATGGAGTTCCTGGTACTAACCCTTTCCAGCCTCTCTACTATCGCTAGGTAAGCAATCTCAGACTACTCAATGGAAGCTGACTCACTGTTACTGTTAAAACATGATTTGCCAAAGAACTTCCTGCATAGTTCTTCCTTTTAGGACAGGAAACAAGTAGTTCCCAAATTCAGCTGGACAGGAACCTTCATGGCCCTCTTTAAATATACACCCAAAGTGGTCCTGCTTCATAGCACAAATAAGCAATTTTCTAGAAGATTCTGGAAGATTCTCAGTCAGATACCCAGAGCGTACACTTGAGAACTGCAAGTTTGTATTAGGTTCATTGCTGACAGGAATTCCAGGCCTTGTACGTGTGCACAGTAGGGCAAGGGTGACTCTCCGTGTGTAACAGCATCACAACATTTGCTGGAGAGTTTGATTAGTTGGAGTTCTTGCCCTGAAACTTCCCATTTTGTTATTGATACAATCATAAAAAAATACAACTTCTTTTTATTGTTTGCAAGGCAAACCAGTGTTCACCTGTTGTTATTGTTGGGGCTGATTATGTTAAAAAAATAAATATAATACAACAAATGCATCTAGATGAATGTTATTCTTCAAAATACTAAGCTCGAGATACCATGAGTATGAAAAATAGAATTCACCATACTGCTTTTAAGCATTTGGTAGGTGCCAATATCCAACCAGGTCCTTAAAGCCACCATGATTTAACCACAACTTAAGATCAGCGGTTCCAGAGCCAGCTGACTTTGGAAGCCCTGGCTCTGGCATTTATATGCTCCTTGAAACACCTTCTTTGGAGCCATTCCGCAGAAACATAATGTGTAGGCTCTAAGCACTGACAATATTATGCCTATTCATATGTAATTAAAACTAAAAATACAAGACATAAACATACATTTGAAAAGTCCCGTAAACTCCATTTTCTTCATGATAACTGTTTTGGTGAACAAACCCTAGGGTGTGAAAAGCTTTAGCAAGGATGGCTCACTCTCATTCTCTTGTTTCTGTGGATCTTTGTCTCGGATTCACCTGTAGCTTCCCTAAGAATGGCATAGATGACTTTTGGAAACCTCAGATTGCCTCTGAGTCAGCTCTCAACCCAATCAAAGTAACAGATTTTACTGCAATCACACCTAATTTCTTACCTACAGACCAGCACTACTTAAATGATCACTTGCCTTATAAATGAGACTTGGTGTCAAGTGACTTAGTGTCTCAAAGAGCAAATCTCACTCACAGGCCAATGTTTGGACACTATCTGGAGCGTTAGAATATTTAAAATTGCCCTACTGTATCTTACAATCCAGAAAAATAAATTTCAAGTGGATTGCATGTTTTTCTACTAAGTAGTTCTTATACACTAGCTACATGTCAGGCACTGTTCTAAGCACTCAGAATAAATAGCGAACAAAACCTGTGAATTCTTAGCGTTTTGAATCATACACTCTTGCTGAGTAAACTAGTACAGTATCCCCTTCTTGTAAGTAGAAGATATGTTCTGAGACCCCTGGTGAGGTGTGTATGTATAAGTATGTGTATATTTATAGTGTGTGTAGGAGAAAGCAGAATATATATATACAGAGAAAGTGGGATATATGCACATATGTATGTAAGAATGTATACATGTATATATTCTGTTTTCTCCTATACATGCATGACTAAGACATAGTTTAACTTATTAAATAAGCTCAGTAAGGGAATGGCTTAAAGGAACAATTAAAATAGAATAATTGGAATATAATGAAAGGTATTTAAAGCAAGTTTTTATTTCTAGAATTTAATATTTAGTGGTTTCGAGATATGCTTGACCTTGAGTAACTGAAATCACGGTGAGAAACATAGATGAGGGGAGAGTGGTGTATGTTAGAACAAGTTAAAAGATTGAAGGTGATTGGAAGTCTGGGGAAAAGTCAAAATTGGAAATTGTGTAAACAGCTTGTAATCCCACACTTAGAAGACCCTTAGATGCAGAAGGATCATTAAAGGTTTGAGAGCAGTCTGGTCTACACAGTGAGTTTCATGTCGGCTACATAGCAAAACCCTGTCTTTTAAAACAGTGAAGAAAAATGGACACCTTGGGGGGAAAAACGGTATAGCAAAGGAATTTTCTCTGTTCATATCTGAGAGGAAATATTGAAATGTAGTGTGAGCCCCCCGAAGGAACATTCTAAAAGGCGGCAACTCACTAAGCAGAGAGCAGTGTGGCTGGCGCAGAGGAGTGAGAGGTAGGGATGGCAGGCGAGGTCACAGAGGTGATGGCGTCGGGGAAACGTGGATTTCAGAGTCTTTAAAATGCTCAGTTCTTTTTTCAAAAATTTTAAGAGATTTTAATTTTGTTTTATTTAATCCAGTGTCTTTATTTCAACATGGAATCTGATGTGTATGCCACTTTGAAGAATGCTTGAGAGTGATTCTCAGCATTAACCTTGAGCGAACACATGCACACAGACACATATGTCATATATATGCCTACACACATGAAAAATGGAAAAAGATAAAAAAAATTGCTAGCCAACTTCCAGGAGTTTAAAATCCATAGCTCTGAGAGAAACAGCAGTAGGATTGATTTTTAGCTTGGGGCCTGTTTTGCTCTATCAACAACCTAGAACATGTTGCCTGAGGCGCAGAGGTACACATGAAAGCATAGGACAGCACCCCGTTTTAACTGTGATAACAGTGCAAATGAACGAAATGCAAGCTTATAGTCTACCAGTATCCTTCCATTCAGCAATCCTTCACTACAGAAATGATTATAAAACCTATAGGAACCCAACTGATAAAAATAGCCATATGAATGGGCAAAATCTAAGTAAAGGATATTCCTTGCACCATTGTATGTAATAGCAAAACAAGGAAATGACTTATTCTAGTATTAATTTTCTATTTGTACAGAAAAAAGAATCATGCATATACTATGAAATATTATGTAGTCTTTAAAACAAATAGGGCAAATCTGTAGATATAATTGGGCATAAAGACTAAAAAATGCTTTTTATGCAGGAAAATCAAGTTATAGAATAATATGCATAACATGATCAGTTTTCCATTAAAAATCATTGTGTGTCTCTTGAGAGGATTTTGTTTCTAGGTTTTGCTTGTTCATTTGTTTCTTTGAGATAGGGTCTCAGACTCTTGCCCAGGTTATCCTTGAACTCACAGAACTCTCCCTACCCTCAGATTCCCGTGTAGTGGATTACAGGCATGAGCTGCCATGCCCAGGTTCATTGTGTATTTCTATGTGTAACTGTATAGAAAAAACTCTGAGGCACATGCCAACAGCCTGTTGCTTATGGGCATGAGGATGAAATTGAACTAGACGATGAACTGAGGACGGAGGACTAGAGATGGGATTTTCTTTTGTACACTTCTGTTTTTGTTTAAATCCCTTTGCATTCTAAATGAATTGCTTTTATTTTTTTTTAAGTTAAAAATGAGGGAGTAATCTGATACCACGTATTTCTGAAAGTTCCCAGGAAAGAACTCTGAAGGCAGTAGCGTATTTGTTGCAACATAATCAGTGTGCCACTGTCCATGTGATGGGAACAGCGTCTAATGTGCGCTGTGTGGCCTTGGGGAAAAATACAAAGTTTTTGGGCTTCGGTTTTCTGAAAATGGAGATAATACCTGCCCTACTTATTTTATATCTAGTCGTGGGAAGAAAATGGAAAAGCAGTTTAAAAATTATAAAGCCCTCCAAAAATGTGAAGACTAATATTTCATGTGCCGTTTAATGGCCCACTTCTTTTGAGCAGTGGTCAAGCAACATAAAACTTCAGTTTCAAAGAGAGAATTTGCATGATTTCTTGGAGTTTAATGGAACCCCTAGGTTTTATATGAACACAGTATAGACATTTTCCTTAAATGTTTCAGAGTGTTTTGTGGGAAATATCCTGTTACAAATAGATGTTGGCAAAACCCTCAAATTGTTTACTCTACTCCACTAATCATAGAGCCAACTAGTTCAGCCATGTTGCATTAGTCAACGTGCTTTTCCATGTTCAGGGTCTAGCATTCTTACGTAGGTGGGTGGCTAGATATCCAGGCTTGTCTGGATCTGTTTCATTTTACCCCGTCCATCTCATGTAATTGCCAATAATGCTCTTTTCTTTTTTTTTTTTTTTTTTTTTTTTTTTTTTTTTTTTTTTTTTTTTTTTTTTTTTTTTTTTTTTGAGACAGGGTTTCTCTGTGGCTCTGGTTCCTGTCCTGGAACTAGCTCTTGTAGACCAGGCTGGCCTCAAACTCACAAAGATTCTCCTGCCTCTGCCTCCCGAGTGCTGGGATTAAAGGCATGTGCCAACTGCCCAGCTCAGTAATACTCTTTTCATTCCCCCAAAGTTTTCTAGTTATAAAGATCAGTGTCTTAGGGTTTCTATTGCAGTGATAACAGAAGACAACCAAAAACAACTTGAGGAAAGTGGTCTTTGGTTTACATATCCCAGGGCACAGTCCATTGGAGGAAGCCAAAGCGGTACGTCAAGGCAGGACCTGAAGCAAAAACCATGAAGAGATGCTGCTTAGTGTCCCTTGTCTTGCTCAGTTTGCTTTCTTATACAACCCAGGACTACAGTGGTCTGTACACACCCCACATCAATCGTTTAATCAAGAAAGCATCATATAGACTTGCCTACAGGCCTGTTATTGAGGCGTTTTCTCAGCTGAGATTCCTTTGCCAGATATGTCTAGATTTTTTGTCAAGTTTATAAAAATAAAACAGGCAATTGGTTATATTGAAACTCTGCTACGGTCACATATGGAATGTGGGAGGAATCATAGAAATCCCCTGGTTGAAAAGCACTGTACCCAAAAAGGAGACTAGGTCATGAATTTGAGAGGGAGTGGAAGGGAGAAAGGGAGGAATTCTTGTGGGGAGTAAAGGGAGTGGAACTGATGTAAATGCAGTACTCATACAGTGAAATTCTCAACAAAGCAAGAGAAAACAGAAAATGGCTCAGTCTAAACAAGCTCTTTCTTTACTCACCTCCATAGAAATGCCAATGTTTTCTAAATGCGAACGCTGGCTCTTTTGGAGATTTGATGGCCTTAGAATCCAAAGCTTAACCAGGGCTCAGAAGAACTGGTGAGGACCTCCAAAGGGCCAGCCCACGAGCTGTCCTCTAGTGCAGAACTTTCCCTACACTTTTTCTCCATGTCGCATTGATTAATTCTCCTGATCAGAAATGTATTTAGAGGACAGAAGCAATTAATCATCAAACAATGAAAAAGGATTGCAGATTGTTCATTGGTTCCCTCCTGCCCTGAAGGTGGGATCTTCTTTTACAGAGGGGGCTGCTTCCTGGAGGAATACAGATAGAAAGGAGGAAGAACTTTGGAGTATTAAATATCTGCGGAGTGAATTCTCCCATAGTGACAACCTAGGAACTCAGGGGACTGTGAAGGTGGGCTCAGAAGGGAAAGGAGGTATCAAGGACACACGATACTGATTTGCAGAAAAATGTCTTGTGCACAATTCCTACCTTGAAGAGGAAAACCTGGTTTTCTCTGCCATCTGCTATTTCTTCTCTTTCTCCCCATTCTCTATTGCTCAGTACCCCAAATTAAGCTGGTTCTCAAGGAAGGTCTACATAGGTCTGGGAATATGACTCATCATATTGCTGCTGCAAGAAGATGGATTATTGGGTCCATTTTGGGACACACTCTTAAGCGATGACCTTCCCACATAAGGCCTAATCTTTCTCCCCGGAGGAGCTCACTGTCCTCAAAGGGCACACTGTCACTGGATTTAGGTGAGACTCAGTTAATGAAAAGGAACTCCAGGGAACATTTGAGTACCAATTTCCAATATTGATCACCTCCAAACAGAATGTAAATTGATAAGCAAGGGCGCCCAGAGGAGGGTTGACATGTACATTTATTTACAAAGTCTAAGCGCATGCTTAGGCAGCAAAATGAGGGAACGGAAAATTCTAAGGAATGGAAGTCCTTAAGGTTTGGCATCAGACATAGGTGTGGATAGGAAAAGGTTTAGAAGGAGGAGTCTGTTCTGATGAACATGAAATGGTTTTCTAAAGAGGGAGGAAATCACTTGGCTGAAGAAAGATAGAGGTAAAATTATTTTTTTTCTAAATTAAAGTTCATAAAGCATGTCGTTTGAAACGGGCGTTTTTCATCTGACTAAACACTGAGCAATAAATCTCTACGGCATTTCCTGTGGCTAAAGTTGAGATGTAATGAGGATCAGATCATAAGAAGCTGGGAATCCAGATGCAGGACTCTAGGCATGCTGGCAGTCCATGGAGAGTGTTACTGAAAATGCCTTACTAGAGTTGGGGCCTTAGCCCAAGACTGGGATACAGGATGAAGAAGTCCAGAAGAGCCTTCACAAGGCAGCTGCTGAGAGTCGCTATAGAGCTGGAAGCAAGACTAGGGGATGCCCTTAGGTTTCTCAGAGTATCTTAAGCATGAGAGGAACTCTATCTTAAAACATGCTCACCTTCTCCCGTGCCCACCTAGTGAACCCCTAATTTCCAAACAAACCCCGTAGCATCTAAAAAGTAACTTAATTCTGCAAAAACGCAGACTCAACTAATGGCAGACTTGGAGCATCTATTAACTCCCCTGATTTTGCACATTAAGTTAGTGAGTATTGCATTGTTTCTAACTTGAAAGACATAAGAATGGAATTTTACTTCCATTTTTGATAGATGGTGATCCTTAAAAAAAGGCAATGTGCCTAGAATTTGTTCCCATAGGAATGAATACGTTTTTACTTCACAGTCTCTGGGCCCTTTCTCTGAACCTCAAATCCCCAGGGAAGCCTATATCACCGATTGACTAACCTAGTTTATGAAAGGTGCTTAGTGGGTTAATGCTCTAAGACTTTCGTGGAACTATGTGAAGTTAATTAGCCTTGTCAAATTTTATTTGCTTAACTTCTCTCCAACTATATCTTCATGGATCTACTTGAAATTAATTAACCTTGTCAAATTTTATTTGCATACGTTCTCTTACAACTGTATCTTCTCTCCTCCAAGTACAAGTTTTTAATAAGCTTGATTTTAAACAATGCAAGCTAAGAGAATCTGTACAAAGAGCTGGAAGAATTTAAATCCATGAGTTTATTATTAACACAGTAGCAAATATATCAAGGGAACACACCCGGGGAAAAGTGTTTCAAATAAACACAGATCTGCTGGGAGAGAGGTCTGTGCCCAATAAGCAAGCTGGAAGAGGCCTATTTGCTTGGTGATGCCCAGCTGATAAGCCGGGCAAACCTCGGTGTGATTGAAGAAGCCAGTTTCATACTAGCCTAGTTCAGGCAAACTCCTGACGGGCACCTGCTGCTCCAAGCGATTCTCAGGATGATGGTGTTCGCGTTTTGGAAGGTCTTTCTGATATTAAACTGCCTTGCAGGTAAGGAATGGATCTTCTAATTATCACTAGCAACCAGAAGTCGAATTGCTCTTTAGACTAAAATTGCAAATTTTTACAGAAATCTTCCTCTCCCAGATTTGCAAGAGACTATGCTTAGTGTGCTGTTCTTTCTCTTTTCGGAACTTTTGTTTAGCAAATATGTTCCTCCGTGTTGATGATTGGGAGGTCAGTCTGCAGTAAAATTGGCTTATACGGCTTCTGAAATACGTTTTCCAGTTGGTTTTCCCAATTTTTTTTTTATTTAGTTTGAAAGGCGAACAAGGGAATTTACTCAGAAAGCAAAGTTTGTGCTTAAATCTTTAGATAAGATTTCTGCGTTAGCTCACTGTTTCCCCAGAGTTCACCATGATTCACTCACTTTGCCACAGCAAGCGGAGCCGGGGCTCAAGACTGTGTGAGCGAGCATATTTGTCTCGGACACGAGAGAGACTCATTGAGCTCTATGTTAGCAAAGATTTCCTCCAAAGTCTGGTTTTCAAGTTGTAGGAATGCATTGCAGAAATTACAGTGTGGTTGGTTTTCGGGATTTGAGCAGAACAAAATCATTTTGAGAGACTCAAACTGTTTTGTTTGTTAAGCCCAGAAGAGGTAATTAATTTGGAGAGTCCCTTGGCTGAGGTTTTAAAGCGAATGCCATGTGTCTTTTCAATCTGTTCTGATGGTAAGTTAAGTTTGGGGTAGCTACAATAATGTTTATCAAACATTATTTTTAAGTCATGCATAATGTTAGTCTGTCAGTAGCTTACAATTTTATAAGCATATTTAGTGATACAAAAGCCTGCTCAGGATAAAATATGTCAAGTGTCAAGACACGCAAACATTAATTATAATAAATTAAAAGAAGGAAATATAATAATCATGGTTACTTCTGAGTTATATAATTAAAGATTTTGATTTTATTTTCCTGATTTTTTATGACTAGGAAAAATACTAATTCTAATATTGTCTTCTGGTTAGTAGTAAATCTTTAAATATCCATTCTTAAATGTTTAAACAAAGATGTTCTATGGAGTCAAAAGTCACCGGAAAGCAATTTTGAATTTATTCCATGATCTTTCCTGGCCATAGAGCCTGCAATGTGTTACTTAGTTACTTTACTTTAGAATTTTGTTTCTATTTAATAAATATGGTAAATCTCTGTCATTCCCTTCGATTGTTAGCTACTTTGGTCAAACCATAAGTTTTCTGCACCAACCCTAAATGAGCACACCTTTTAATTCTTTATGTCAAGTCTTACCCTCTTCTATATTAGAGATAGGATCATAATAAGTACATGAACGGCTTGTATTATAAATATATACATATAAATCTATAATTTTACTGATGATAAATAGAATGGATATTCACTATATTTGAGAATGTGTACATTTATAAATGAAAATATAATCTTACCACTCAGATTTGAGTAAATTATCAATTTCTCTTTATAGGAATGGATACTGCATTCAAATGGAGCCTATGCCTTGTACCTCATTTTTTATTAAACAATGACTTAGCATGATGGTTGGATCTTGTTTGTAACTTTCAGTAGCTGGCCCAATCAGAGTGAGCCACAAACACCTGGGTATTTTTCTTAATTAGTGGTGTGGTTTTGTTGTCATTGTTTGACATATGCAGTGTTTTAGCGGGCCCAAAGCAAACTCGGATAACACAGCAGGTGACGAGGAAATGGAGTATAATATAATATCATCCACTGTAGTCGCATTCGTGGGAACGTCAGACAAAAGAAGATTTAGGTAATCTGTATGTGTTATTCACAGACATCCAAGTCACTTCACTGTCCTGAGCCATCAGCTGATGGCATGGCTGTAGGGAAACTGATAATGTCTCTCTAAAAGTACAGTTTCATGCTTAACCTGCATTTGTTTCATAGAAAGGCAATTTTTTTTGTATCAAACATGTTGCATAGTAAACATGTTATAAGAAAAATTCGCTACCCCCAAACCCAAACATCTGGAAATGATTTTCATAGTCACATTTAAAATCAAATTTCTGCACAGCTAATCAGGAAGACGTTAGTTTAATCAAAATACTTTCAGCGATGTCTGAGGTCTTACTTTAATTTCCATTTCAGCAAAACTAATTTTAGTTAAAACTTTCTCCTGCAAAAATTGATGCAGATCGTTTTAGCTCCATGTGATACGTAATTGTCACCTGGTGGAATATGTCATTCTTGTTTTCTTCTAAGGGAGGTATGCATTCAAAAGAAGTAATAGATTTGAATGTTGGTTTTGAAATCAAACGCAAAAATTGTATGATCCTTTGGTTATATTATTCTGCAACTAAAAAAAATGAAGCAACTTTACATGGAAGGGGGCAGAAATGAAATCACTTGAAATGCATCCAGTCAGTACAGCCAATTGGGCAGTATTTTTGCTGTGGCACAGTAGTAGTCTACTAACCCTCCAAATAAGCAAGGGCCTTACCCACATTTTAGGCATTAAATGGGTGCATAATCATCACCAAAATAGAGCACATTTAAACTCTTTAGAATGCTGATTAATTTAAGCATACACATCTTGAATTATTTTCCTTAGATGATAAACACTTATTTTTAGAAGCAGTCATGTACATTTCAAACACATTCACAGTTTTGCTTTGTTTATTAATTCAATCAAGTCATGGAGGAAGATTGTAAGTCAGGGTTTTGTTTTGTTTAAATCGAGTATTAGTCTTCAACCTGTTACTTATGTGCATTCGGTTAATGTGGGTATTTTTATTTTCTCAATTTTAAATATTGTTTTTAAATATAAAGTAAATTTAACTCAAAGAAAGAATTCTTTTTCTTCTGATATTCACAGAGCTACCTCCTGGTTAGTACTATGTTTGCCCTGTTCATTATCCACATGTGACTCTCTAAATTTAAATTAATTCAAGTTAAGTAAAATTACACCATGACCTCATCGGTTTTCCTAGCCACATTCCACGTGAGTAGTGACTACTGAACTGAATGGGGTGGAGCCAGAATATTTCCACGTCCACCTCCATCCTCAGCTTCACAGAAAGTTCTATTGGACGGTGGTGAGCTAGAGCATGATCTTAGAGGATTAAATAATATGCAGTAACAGAATGCTTTCTTTCTTTTCTTTACTATCCAGATCTTTATTTTCGATCACACTGTCCAATCCAAAGATACAAGGCTGTTTACAGAAGTGGTTTATTCTATGTACAAGACAGAAAACACAAAAGACTGATCCGAGCTAGTAAAGCACATTTGTGGGGCTCTTCAAAGGGACATAAGAGCCAACTGAAAGAATGGCCAAATGCCGAAAATTGAGAAATTAAAGTACGCGAGTTAATAAATAATACTTAGATTATAACTAAAACTAGAAAACCCTTGAACCCACAATGATATTTTTCCTGTGTAGAGCAGAATTGATGATAATGGAAATCATTTTTATATTCTGGGATAAGAAACACTATATCATTTTGATATATATTTGTCTCTTATCCTGGAATATCAAAATGATTGGGCAGTTGTATTTCAGGGACTCCGTTATTATGATTGCAGTTGTTTGAATCTCTGCTCTATTTACCTATTGCCATTATACTGAACATTCTTGTCATAATTAACTATATGCTTTTAAATATACTATTGATGTTAAAGAATGTGTGACATGTGCATAGTTCTTCTAAATGATGTGTCATATTCTATAGATTAGTATGATGTGTTTCAAAATAGAAAAATATTGATGTTTGTGTCACAAAGCACTGAAATATTGGATTTCCTTAAACAGATGAATTGAACAGTTGTGTCATGAAGGAAATATTTTTTAAAGTTTTTACAACTATTTTATGTGCATAAATGTTTTACCTACATGAATGTATGTGTACCATGTATGTTCCTGGTGCCTACGGAGTTTCGAAGAGGGCGTCCAATCTGGAATGTGATAGGGATAGTTGTGAGTCAGCATGTAGGTGCTGACAAGGATACCGGTGTCTTCTTGAAGAGTAAAAAATGCTCTAAACCACTGATCCATCATTTCTGATGGTTCATATTGTCTTATATTAAAATATAAGAAAAATCCATTTTTGAAGGCTCATCAGAAGTGTCAGTATATGTACTTGGTTTTTAGACTCTTGTTTCTCAGTGTTTTATTTTTCTGTCATCAGATTTCTTTGGAATATTCCTGAATCATCTTCTCCATTTATATTACTGTCGCTGAAAAGCAATGCTTGTGCTGAGATCATTGAGGGATTGACTTGTCTCTCTCTGGTCTCCTGGGACCTTATACCTTTTCTGTACATGTTTCTTCTCACCCTTTAAGAGTCAGGTTGTACAAACAAGACTATTTACTAGTTCTTGATTTACACTTGGAATTTGAAACCCTTGCTTCTGTGGTGATATATACACTTTTTTAGTGCTCATTGGTCTGAGCAGATTCTTCCCATGACTTCTTTCCCAATCATAACTCCTTTAATTTCCCACCAGAGCATAATCTTCCAATGTGAAGCAATTAAAGGCGCGTTTTCTGCCTGATGCTGTTGTTAGTACCTTGATAGCCAAAATACTCTGTTTTTTATCCTTTTTTCATATTTTTTTTTATTAAATTGCTTTTCCATTTTACATACCAACCTCAGTTCCCCTCCCTCCCCTTCTCCCACCCCTACTTCCCCTTTCCCATCCTGCATTCACTCCTCAGAAGGGGTAAGGTCTTCCTTGGGGAATCAACAAGGTCTGGTATACTAACTTGAGGCAGGACCAAATTTTAAAAAATAAATATAATTTATTTTTTCACTTTTTTGTTTGTTTGTTTGTTTTTGTTGTTTTTTGAGAAAAGGTTTCTCTGTGTAGTCCTGCCTGTCCTGGAACTCCCTGTATAGACCAGGCTGGCCTCAAACTCTGAGATGTGACTGCCACTACCTACTAAGATTAGGGGTGTGCACCACCACCATCTGGCTTCACTTCTAGGGAAAACCAAGGTATCTTCATTATTATGTTTTCTTTTCTCATTTACTTTCTTACAAACCCAGTGTTTTGGCAATTTGTCAAATCCTCTTCTACTAAATCATTTTCTGTATTGAATTCAGATATCCTGATTGTTTCATTGATTTCTGTAGAGCAGAGAAATCATACACCTGCCTGTGGTTCACTTTATTACAGGGACTTCTGGAGTATGATGTCCTTAAACAACCAAACATATGATATATTCAAACTGTTAACTCTCACAACCAGTGTGTAAATGATGTTCCGTGATAAAGTTTAGATTGATGCATGTCAAAGAGATACAAGCCAAACTGAATGAGCTCCAGGTAGTCAGTGCTGAGACATTTAGTCTATTATCATTACGGCAAGAAACAGTCAATCACAGCACTGGAGCAGTAGCTGACAGCTTTATGTCTTGATTCTCAGGCAGCAGGCAGAAAGAAAGACACGAGGCCTGGCATGGGCTGAGGTTTTTCTAAAGAAGTTTATTTGAAAAATGAAAAATTAAAAACAGAGCTCTAAGCTCTGTTGTTTATTGTCACTTTATGAAGGTTGGCCAATGCCTGAAAACTATCTGTTCCTCAGAATTTAAGAATTGTTTATGTTGCTGAATATGAGCAATATGAGCAATAAAATGGTCTGGTGATTTTGCTTTACCAATTGTTACCATGAGACAATGTATAGTGTTCTTAAAAATGTCTCATGTAAAGTTTGAAAATACTGTCTGAATTCCAATATGTAATTTCTGAGCTTATACAATCTCAAATTATTACAGGCATATGTGTCTTTTATGAAAAATAGGAAATGTTTGAATCAGATTTTATTGCTTATATCATTGAATTTCATTCACTACCACACTGATGGGCTAGAAATGGCTTTCTGTTGCTTTGACATGGCAGTCAGAGATTGGGACTCTCATTCAACATTGTCTCCCCAGTATTTAGCACAAAATTGATGTTCAACAGGTTCCAGTTAGATGGGAGGTGTCTGTAATATATCAGAACATCAATGATACTGTAACACATGCATCCCATATGTACAAGTATTTTTCAGTTAATTTTAAATGGAGAAACAAGAAGTCAAATAAGAGTCAGGCATTGTAGTCATCTATTTCTCTGAAGACTTTTTTCTGCATTGCTGGTGATCAAAATCAGGGCTTTACACATGCTAGCCAAGTACCCTGATCCATATTTTCAGTCCTGAAGACTTTTTTAATGTATAACTTCATCCTCAATTTCCTTTCCTCCACTTTGAATTATTTTTAAGTAAAATTAGATTATTTGTCTTCCCAAGAAACTCAAATGGAAATTATAGAACTAAAAAAATACAATAATAAAAATAAGAAACATGCTGATAGACTCAGAGGTACAGCAGAGATGACAGGAAATAGAATCTGTATCTGGTGAAACTATTGTTCAAGAATTAAGGGAAAATAATAATGAGATTCTCAGCCAAAGGGGGAAAATATCTTCATCTAGCAGGCATACCCTTGAAGAATGGCTCAAGGAATTACTTCTGAAATACAGAAGATGATAAAAAGAAAGATCTTAAAGCATTATGGAGACAAAAGGAACAAAAGAAAGGGCAGAAATATGAATATGTGTATGTGTGTGTCTGCTTTAACTCATAAATGCTGTGTGTCATATGTGATAATGGAAACAAAAACTACAGCACTCTCTTATACCATTATCTTGGACTTGAGACAATGACATGTAAATATTGAGAAGGTAAGTGGCCCTAAATGTAAGTGAAATTTACACATATCACTCCAACTAGTAAAATATTGACACCAGTAGATTGCTATGTGGTGTAGGAGGTCCTTCTGTCTATGTGTTGCTTTTATTGATTAATGAATAAAGAAACTGGCTTGGCCTATAGTAAGGTAGAACTTATATAGGCGGGGAAAACTAAGCTGAATGCTGGGAGAAAAGAGATGGAGTAGGAGAAAAGCCATGGAGCCACTGCCAGAAACAGATATGCCAAAACTTTGCTGGTAAGCCACTGCCACGTGGTGATACATGGATTAATAAAAATGGATTAAATTAATATGTAAGAGTCAGCCAATAAGGAGTTAGATCTAATGGGCCAAGCAGTGATTTAATTAATACAGTTTCTGTGTGGTTATTTCGGGAGTCTGGGCAGCCAGGAAATGAACAAGTGGCCTTACTACAACAAATTGGCATCCATTCACATATTCATAGTGGTTTATTTAATCTTTCATTTTGCAGTGCTGGGAATTGAACTCAGAGTCTTGTGCATGTTATGTGTATTACAGTACTTTAAATTATATCTTCTTGTATAGAGCGCACAACCAAACAATAGCATAATGGACGTTTTCCCCCAAGCACCTACAGAACATGGACTAAGAGAAACCACATACTGGGCCCTGAAAGCCTGAATTTAAAATAATGGAAATTGTGCACAGCATGGCATTTCAATATAATGCAACTAAACACAAACCAGTAATGAAGAGAATGAGGTTGTAGCTACTTAGTATGCCTACTTAGCATGCCCAAGTCTCTGTTTTTCATCTTCAACTCCATAAAAAGTTACTGATGTTCCTCAAAGTGGTTTATTTATGTGCAATATTTCTGTCTACATTTACTCTGTTAAAAATTAAAACAAAAAAATTAGGAAAATATACAACACATATTCCTTTAGTCACCAGATCAGTGACATTATTACCTGTTATTTAGATTTTGGTTCACTCCACTCATAAAAGGATGAAAGTGTAAAAGAAAACTGACATCTTAGTACAACCTTTGGATATAACAGATCTCCCAGTAAGCCCCTCACCCCCACCACATACAGTGGTCTTGGGTATAGAACTCATCTGGAATTTTTGTAGTTTGGGATTTGAAAGCCCTAGCAAAGCCTTAGCTTCTGACTTACCTAAGTTTTTTAAAATAAATGCTCTGTATTCAAGGATGACTGTATCATGGGAAATCTGTATTCAAGGACCACTGTATCATGGGAAATCTGAGTTGGTTGTTCTCCATCCTCAAGCCCTTTAGTGTCCTTGGGCAAGACTGTAAGGAGCTGTGTATAACCTGACCCATATATGAATTGCTAGTCCAGTGTCACTACCTCACTGTCACCTAGGTTTTGATCATCTTCATGTCATAACTTGTTAGAAAGTCTTCCCTGTGTTTATTGTCTGCCTCAGGTCTCCTGTATGTTTCATTCTGCTCTCTTCCCTGTCTTAGGGTCACTAGACAAGATGTTTTGTATTGTGTGATGAAAATGCCATTAGAACATATGTACTACTAATTATCTGATGCTTGTCTTTTCAGGTCACGTTAGTATGGTGCAAGTGACCATCCCAGACAGTTTCTTGAATGTGACTGTTGGATCTAATGTCACTCTGCTCTGCCTCTATACCACCACTGTGACATCGCTGGACAAGCTCACAATCCAATGGTCTTTCTTCCACAATAAGGACATGGAGCCAATTTCTGTAAGGATTCTCTAAATTATTCCCACTAAGTAGTTCTTTTTGAAAAGTGTTGGGATGAGCATATGAAGGAACAGTGAAATATGAAGGAACTAGTGAGAACAATGACAGAACTTGAGACACAGAGTTTTTAGATAGCTGTTTAGGGAAGACAGTCTATCTGAATGACGTGGTCTTTGTGTTCCCTTGTTTATGTTTGTCTGTTATCTCAATTTTGAATAGTCAACACCATATATATCATGTATTCCAGAATAGCCACAGGCTTCCTCGTCTGTGAAGTAAGCAGTATCTTTTTAAAAGATATCTTCCAAAAGTCTCCCCATTATTTCCAGAAGAATCTAGTTCACATGCCAACCCCTATGACTCTGCTTAATTTAATGACTGGGATCTGCCTGTGAAGGGAATTCACTCATTGTTCCAGATTGAGTCCTGACAATTAGAGATTCCACAGATCAGTGGAGAAGGATCATGGTAGCATTGAACCCTGTGTAATCGAGGGCAGCATGAGGTTAGAAGATAAAGAATGGAAGGGGTGAGTAAGGGGTTTGGGAGAAGTTGCCAGAATAGGGTGGATGAGCACCTATGGGGAAGGATGATGATTCCACAGGCAAAATGCCTATCGCTAGATTTTCTTCATTTGACTTTGAATAGTAATTATTTTTGAAAATTATCCCAAGAGCTAAAATTGTATTACAGAGAGGTGTGTACATCTGGGCACATGTGTATGCAAACGCACATACCATTTGTACCTTTATACATCTCTTGAAGAAAAAGATCTCCAGTTACCAGGTTCTCAAAATGATTCATGACCCCAAATAGAGAAGAGACAAGCACCGGTGGGGGCGGGGATAGTCAGCGGCTCCTGGGTTAGGCTTTGGAGGAAAAGGGAGCCTTGTTCATTAGAAAGATAAGGGAACATGGCCTAGAAGCAGAAGTGGAGGGAGAGGAAAGTAAGCTTGGAGGAACTACATCTTAGCCAGCTAAGCTTCTGCTTAGCTCACTGACTCTTTGTTGGTACTCAATTTCTTTACCTGAGACTGTGAACTTTTCCTTATCAAAGAGCACACCCACAGGGAGAGTCCTTCAGTGGTACCCTGTATTCAGCATTAAACAATTTTGTTTAATATTGGTTATGGTTAGACAATATTGGTATCGCTCCATGCCTCCCTCTCTTTCAAATACAGTAGAATGACAGTACTCATGGCGACAAGGCATATGAAAACACTTGAAAAATATAAAGCCCTCTCACTCTTATCCCATGCAAGCATCACCATCAGCAGCAAATAATAATACTAATGCTGGCCGGGCGGTGGTGGCGCACGCCTTTAATCCCAGCACTTGGGAGGCAGAGGCAGGCGGATTTCTGTGAGTTCGAGACCAGCCTGGTCACAAGAGCTAGTTCCAGGACAGGCTCCAAAACCACAGAGAAACCCTGTCTCAAAAAACCAAACCAAAATAATAATAATACTAATGCTGCCAGTTTCCATCCCCAAAGTGACCTGGCATGCTTGTGTCAACTAAAAAAGAATTGCTTTTTGCCCACAGGTTGTTTTCAATAATCACATGATTTGTTCTTTTAAAAATTTGATTTCTTAGTAGTCCTTTCCACACATTGTCCTTCTCTTTTTTCTAGTGGTAGCTGAATTTAGAGAGACCCCAGCATCTTTTGAAATGTCTTGTGCTTGATACTCAATGCAAGAAGTCCTCGACTTCCTGGAGGCCAGGCAAAGCGAATCTGAGCTCCAGAGTGCAGATTCTTCACTTTGCATCCCCTGATACTGGAATTTACAGAGCCACTTCTTGATTGAGCTCTAGCCGCTTAAAAGCTGGGAGAGAATTGTGACTAGCTCTGAATTTTTCTTAGGGAGAGACCGCAGGGCATGAAGCCGTAGCCAATTATCGTGCGTTTGGCTTGAGCTCGGGACTTCTCTTAGAACTTTTGAAAAATCTTTTGACAAGTATTTGATGAATTGCTTTCTCTACTTGCCAGATCAAATGAGGTCCTTTCCCCCGAGCTGCTAGATGAAAGGGAAAATGCTTGAGAGCGGCGCAAAGTCTGTGTGAGGATGACAAGGACGATCAGGGCTGCTTGAGGACAAGGAGGGTGAAAACACCTACCAAAGCAAAGCTTTCTTTTCTTCCTGTTGTTCCATCTTCCTTCAGCCTCCTTCCCATGCCCCATTCCCATCACAGCCCCCTTTGAGCCCCTACTCCAAGATAACTGGAGTTCCTCGCTTCCCTCCTTTTCTCCCCCTTCTTCCCTCTCGTCTCCTCTTCTACCATGCGCACATGGGCTTTTCTTTGGGCTCAGTTTGGAGTTCCAGTAGAAACTTCTGGATGGATATCAGTTCTGCTCCTCACTCTGCCACCTGTTTGCTGGCTGGATAACCCTGGGCAAATCACTTGACATTTTAGAAATTCAGATTTTCCCATCTGAAAAATGGGGCTACTTACCTATCTTAACAGCTTTAATGAAAAAAATTGAATGACATTGTTCTTGTGAAACAGTAGGAAGCCTTCTATACTGCAAACATTCAGTTAATATGAGCTATTATCATTACTATCACCATTCATTAAAATTTGATTTTGCAAAATTATCTCATTCATGTCCCAGCTATATCAGAGGGACCAGGAAAACCAGCCCAACAAGATACACTTAGTATAACTATGTAACTCAGCCATGACAGCTCTTCAAGGATTTCCTGGCCTTGAACCCCCAATTGCTCTCCCTACCAGATCCCTAATGGCTAGAGGGAGAACCCAAACCCTTTTCTTCTGCTACTTCCCATTCCTGAGCAGAACTTGTTCAGCTAAGAGTTCATAGACATCCTGAGTTGAGATACTATCTTTCAAAATACAATTTGGCTTTGACTCCTGGTGCCTTCCTGCTCATTTTAATGAATTCAGACTTGTGTAGAACATGTTGTAAGTTTTTCTAGTGAATGCTGGTGGGGTATTTGGGGATGCTAAAAAGAAACCACTAGGCTGTAGCGGTAACTCAGTTGGTAGTATGATTTCCTAGTATGCATGAAGCCCTGTGTTCAGTCCCCAGCACCACATAAAGCAGGCATGGTCACACATGCCTGTAATTCTAGGACTCAGGAGGTGGAAGAAGGAGGATCAGAAATTCAAGGTTGCTAATGGCTTCCTAGCAAGTTAAAGGCCAGTCAGTGATACATGAAATGCTCCCTGAAGTCACCATCCCCCCACACGTATCTGTCATAGAGACTGCTGTTTATATAACATTCTGTGACCTATGAGAGTAAGGTATTGCTAGACTGACCACTGAGTGATTTAATGCAACTCCTGAGTTGATATAGCAATATAGCATGTAGCATTCGGCTCTCAGATCCACCCGTTTCTGCTCAAACACAGCATGGCTCGCACCCCAATACTGAGGGTATGGAGGAAAAGGCAGGCAGTCAGTGTCTAAATATGGCGCATGCAAGAGACGCACGGGGAAGATGTAGCTGGACCTCTCAGGTAAGAAAACCCATTGATGTACTACTAGACCCTCCACTAATTGCAGTCTAGGACACTAGCACCTGCCTTAGGAGTGGGGTGGGAGGGTTTACATTTGATAACAATACAGATCAGTGCAAGTCCTATATACATCTGGGGAAGTTTATTTCGTTGTGGTTTGGTTTTTGATACAGGACCTTGCTATAGAATACAGGCTGGCCTTGAACTTGGAATCCTCCTGCCTCAGCCTCCTAAGTACTGGAATTAAGGTGTATATCATAAAAACTAGAAAAGTGTGGCCTTGAGAGATGGCTCCGCAGTTAAGAGAGCTTGCTGATATTACAGAAGACCTGAATGTGATTCCCAGCAGCCATGTTAGATGGTTCACAATTGCCGGGAACTCTAACTCCAGGAGATCCAACAATTTCTTCCAGCCTCCTTGGGCACCTTCCCACCCATGCAGATAACCCCATATAGATACACACACATACATAAAAATAACTTTTAAAAAATAGAATAAAACCTAGAGAAGTTTTGAGTTTACCTTCTCATGCCCATGCCTGGAACGCTATTATTTTTTAATTAATTAACTAATTTATTTATTTTAAAACAATCTTTTCTCATTTTACATACCAATCCCAGTTCTCATTACTTCCCCTCCTCTCACTCCCTCCACCTCCCCCCACCCTCATCCACTCCTCAGAGAGGGTAAGGCTTCCTTCCCATGGGGAGTTAACAAAGTCTAGCACATGGCTTGAGGCAGGCCCAAGGCCCTCCCCACTATATCCAGGCTGAGCTAGGTATCCCTCTAAAGAGAACTTCTTAATCCTCTTCCAAAAGATTCAGGGTGATGGTGGTGCACGCCTTTAATACCAGCACTTGGGAGGTAGAGGCAGGTGGATCTCTGTGAGTTTGAGGCCAGCCTGATCTACAGAGCAAGTGCCAGGACAGGCTCCAAAGTTACACAGAGAAACCCTGTCTCGAAAAACAAAAACAAAATTTAAAAAGGTTCAGGCCCTAGAGCTGCTCTGATCAGGCTGGTGGCCAGCTTTTGCCACACGTCTGTCTCCTCCTCCTCAAAGTCATTGCATTAAATAGCAATTGACTCCAGGGCCTAGAGTTTCTCAGTACCCAGGGCCAGATTCTGTGTTTCATTGAATGTCCTCGCTAGGGAGGTCCCTTTGGCGCATGGAAACTGCTCTTGCCACACGTTCTCCGATCCTGAGGACAGAAACTATCCATTTGGTCCTCCCTTCAGAAATGTCCTGTGTTCAGAAATACGGAGAGCTTGGCAGCATCCCTCGGGCGATACCTTTTTCTGGAAACTCACCTGGCACAAGCAGGCTAACAAGGAAGTTTGGGGAGATCTGGTGCCCCTCGGCCATAGATTCTTCCCTTTCCAGGCTAGCTTGTTATGCTAGAGCTAGAGACAACACTGACATGAATAAAAGGCACACTGACCCTGTTTAGCGTGGGTCCATTAGACAGTGCTCCCCTACAGTCCTCGCAATAGAAGAAATTCTTCACCACTCTCATATCCACAGCATGTCTACACAATTTAGACAAGTCCTTCCCCTAAATCTATTGTCTTCATATTTTCTGGCTTCTTACATTTTGAAACCATTTTTTCCTGTAGGTTACATCATTTCAAATGGTTCTGTAATCTTGGTGTGTGTGTGTGTGTACGCGCACGCGCGTATTCCATCACTTCAGGGAAATTTAATAATGGAGAGGGTATTGATTTTATTGTTTTAGAATCTCTAGCCCCTAGTGACATTTGGTGGGTGCTGGCTTAGTTAGAGCTACTAAATGTTCTGCAACACATGCAGCAAAGCCATGCAGCAAATCGTCCCAAATGCTACTGTGGCTGTCAGGGAAGACCACTACAAGGCTTCCATCTCTTCTCACTGGTGTTTATCTGCTCTGGAGTTTACTTCATTTCTGTTGAAGAAGTGCCCCTAGTCAGGGATCACCCATTAGTTCAACCAAAAATTATGCAAAGCAGTCCCTCAAACGGTGCATGGCTCAAGCAATAACGAGCTGGTGAAATGGGACAAGAGAGCCTTTCCTGCAGTATCCTGTTTCTAGTCTGTACAATCCTAGCCTTAGCAGTGCAGGCCAGACAGCATTCTGGGCCTGAACCCTCTGCTGCTTTCCCACCCTTGCCTAGCTGCTTTAGGAGCAAGGCCGGAAAGCAGGGAGCTGGAAGGGAGGAAAAGGAAAGAATGTGTGGTTTAGCTATGGACGCCCAGGCTTCCATATCTCCCAAAGGAACCTGGAAAGCAGCTCTGGAAGCTAATGGCAGTTAGTAAAGCCCACTCTGACTCCAATGGAAAGCAGATGGGGGTCCTTTCAAGCCTTCCTGCTCATACCCCAAGCTTCTTGTTTGGGAGTGGGAGTGCGAACTGGAGGAAACAACTGGTTGCCAGCTGTGCAGCCTTGTGTGACTAGGAACTTGGCATGATGGGCCGAGGAAGGCGGCCGTGTAAAGATACAGAGCAGCCTGCGGCACAGCTGGAGAATGTGGAGTGTATGGTGTGGCCAAACTGTTCAGTATTCGAAGCACCAGACCAGGAAACGGCACCAACGGGCAGGAGGGAGGAGAGGGAGATGGCCGCAGGCAGTGGAACAGCCCCAAGGGGAAGGTAAATCATCAGCCTTGTCTCTGGCAGGACTGAGAGTGCTACTTAATGCTCACAGTAGGAGCCGAGAGACTTGGGTTCCAGGTTTGACTAGGAATTGGCTCTCTGACCTTGGGAAGAATCATTTCCTCTATCAGGGCCTCAGTGTCCTCGCAATAGATGAGAATGAATTCGAATTTGCAAACTGGAGGCTCGGGGCCTGGTTTGGCCAGCAGATATATTGTGATTGGCTAGGCCAGCATTTTGTTTCTATAGGGTATGCCAGCTCCTCCATATACCATGGTCCCCTCTGGCCTACTCCTACTTCTAGACCCTGTGCTACCTTTGTCTCATATGCCCAATATCCACCAGGCTCCTGAAGGCTCCTGAACCTTAGTGACATGAACTGAGTGATCTCAAAGAGGATCTAGACTCTACCAGGCTTCTGTGACTCTACCCACCAGCCACCAGCGTGGCAAAGAGGGCAGGAAGAAGAGACATTGACATAAAGCGGGACTCTGTCATGAACATGGGCACAGGCAGCAATGGATAGAATTTTGAACAAGTACTACTTTAGGAAACATGGGGATGGATTTTCTTAAAGCCGGGCTCCTCTCATCCTTGCAAGGATGCGGCCTGTTGAACACAGGAGGCTTTTCCTTGGCCTCAGTAGCTCTGATCTCCAAACTGATAATACTTTTTCTTCGCAAAGGATGTCAGCCACCTAGTGGTATGGGCCGTGCCTTGGCTGTTGTTCAGCTTTAACTTTTTTTTTCTTACTTAGCTTTGATCTTTTAAGTATTACTCTTTGTGGAAAATGAAACCAACTTGTAGCCCTTCCAGAGTGATTAGATAAGCAGTTTGGAGAAAACATTCCTTTCTTGTTTTCTTCCCAAGGACAGAGTTAGCAGGGCAGACTTGCTCAAGCAGAATGCCCCTTCTGTATATCTGGCTATCTAATGCTTGGAACTTCCTTTCCCAGACAGCAGCCTAAACTCAAGGCCTTTACTTTTTAGGTCTCCTGTCGTATCCCTGTAGTATCTATCATCTGTGAGGGAAATATTGATTAGACTACAGTGTAAGAAGCAGGATAGAAGGGGGATGGGGGGCTTTCATAGGTAAGGCACACATCTGAGATCTAGGCCTGTGCCACCCTGCCTGGTCTCTGTTGTTGCACCCCTCCATGTCCTAGTCCTTGCCTTAAAAGTATTCTGTAACCTTCATTTCTACATAATCAAGGTCCCTTCACCTAGCTCCTCTAGGACTTCCTGTGGCAGGACTGATGCTGTATCTCACTGTGACATCATCAGATGTCACAAAGCAGGGCTGGCCTGCCTCCTCTTGGGAGCAGAGGGACTGAGCAGAGGCTTAGGTTAGAAAGGACTGTCTTGATGTGTTCCAGGTAAGTGACCACAGGACCTCACGCTGTTCATTAAGAAGTAAATATATTTTAGTGTTTCCTGCTGGCGTAGCACAGTCCTTTGATAAGTTAAATCTATCCCTGTCTCATTTGAATACCTTGAGTTAATCGTAGCTTTCTGGGTTCTCGGTCAA
This sequence comes from Alexandromys fortis, assembly GCF_014885135.2. Classification (NCBI taxonomy): domain Eukaryota; kingdom Metazoa; phylum Chordata; class Mammalia; order Rodentia; family Cricetidae; genus Alexandromys; species Alexandromys fortis. The sequence goes on from NW_026068105.1 coordinate 1,506,854, forward strand.
ACGCATGTCGTCAGGGTTTCAGTTCCGGAGGCATGAATAAGCGAAGTATAGGATACTGTATTTGGGGCAGGAAAGAATGTTAGAGGAGACAAAGGAGAGAATAAGTTCCTTTCACTTTAATTATGCTCATTTTTTTAAATTTCCCCTCAAAATTCTGCTTGTTGGTCTTGCTTTAACATTGCCTTTCTGCGTAAAGGGGAAGAGGTTTGAAGTGCACTAGATAACATCTTTTGGTTTTTCTGACTGTTTTCTCTTTTTTAATAGATTGGGTAAAGAGCCCTGGGCAAGGAATTAGGGAAACTAGTTCTACTTCTGCTTAAACTTATTTTGCTTTTGTGTTTCACCCTTTTGTTCCCCACCGAGGGTGGAAAATAAGACATCCATGCTAGGCAAGCGCTCTGCCATTCAACGTCACACCCATCCCTCAACTTACTTTTAACATTTTTGAAATCCTCTCCTGGCTTCAGTTTCTTGTTTAAAGTCAGGCTAATGAAGTAAATTAACTGGAAGAGCCATCTAGAAGATTTTATGAAAATAACTTGTCTCATTAGACTACAGCAATCCCAATTTACGGGACATAAGCACCAATTGTGGAATGACACACATTTATATTAATTTCGCAAACTGTGTACATAGAATGTGTGTATTGGGAAGGGAACTGATTGTATTACCTCATCTAGTGATTCCCAAGGTGCAGCCACTCATGCCCCAGCCTCATAATTTCTGTCATACTCGTGTATCCCCAGAACTGTTTTTCAGTTAATCCTTTCTATATTGACTGAGACTTTTTAAACCCAAAGACCTTAGTGTCACCTAAGCAACAATGTGTATGAAATTACATATTTGCTATGATCCATGTGCTTCTCTTGTGTATATTAAAATTAGTAGGTTTTCATGTGGACTTCACTGAAAATCACTGTCCTACTTGGTTCTAGCTCCTTGTGCATATATGAAAACTAAAAGGTTAGAGAGATTAGCTATCTTTGCCTCTTATCACTCAGCAAGTTGCTATGGAGACATAATTAGGGAATACCTCATGTGACTACATCACATCAGAGGCAGAGCCGTGGGGAAAGCCTAGATCTTGTGACACTTAGTTCAGACTTCTCTCAACATCACTCTTATCCCATGGTTGCCATTAATACCTAAGAGCCATGCAATTTAATGTAAATGTAAGTAGAATTCAGATCTTTCTTTAATCAATTATTTTATTGTAAAATTTATTTTTAATAATGTTGCTAAATACTAGTATCTTTATTATTTTTAAATTTTGTATATGTGTACTGTATTAAATTATTTCTTTGCTCTCTTTCCTGTCTTCCTCTCCCTTATCTTCCCTTCCCCTGTGGTCCCTCTCAAATTCATGTGCTTTTCTTTAATTATTATTATTACATATATAAGAGTAAATATATAAATACAACCTGTTGGGTCCATATAGCGTTGTCCATATGTATATATTTTTAGAGCTGGCCACTTGGTACTGAATAACCAATTAGGAGGCTCATCCCTGGGAAATACTGATTCTCCCTCTTTCTGCAGTCACTAACTCCTTGTAGCTTTTCTTTATACAATGTGTTTTGAGCATATTTGCCCCCTGTACACTTTTCCCAGATCCACCCGCTTCCCTACCCACCCGATTTTGTGTCCTCTCTTTTGCTACCCATCAAATCCAATCTGCACTGCCTATATATTCTTGCATGGGTGGCCTTCCATTGGAGGGTGGTTGACTTATCAGGGACAACACTCTTAAAACTGGCTCTTTCTCTCTCAGCAGCTATCGGTTGCCAGTTGCTCCTTAGGTAGGAGTGGACTTCATGCCCATCTTTCCCCTCCATGGAGGATTTGGTCTTGCTTGAGCATTCATGAGAGTGTTTGTAAAGACAGTCTTGCTATTTAGCTTAGGTGGTCCCCAAGAGACTGAGACTGCAGGTTTATGTCCCTGCTTGGCTCAGGTTCAGTACATTGTAAAGATAACAACAGCAGCAACAAGTGAATCCTGGGCCTTCAGATGTGTCACCCGAAGTTCTTAGCTCTGCTATTTGACATGGAGAGAAAGATGGCAGGTAACATGGACCAAGCACACTGTAGGCCTTTTGCTGGTTTACCTGGTTTTATCCTACCATGGCTACTATGAGAGAATGAGAACACTTGATTTCTCACAGAATAGTCTGCCCTGAAGTATTTTACTTCTAACAAACAGAATGTATCCAAGTGCACAATCTGAGAGATATGTATGCGTGAAAGAAACATGAACATTTGAGCTTTTAGGGAGAACAGTCTCAGTGGGCAAGATAAACTCAAATCAGAAGTTCATAAAGTAGAAATACCTCTTGAGATCTATCTTATGTACCGGTGAGTTTCTTCCAGGTAGACTAAGCAGGTGAATGCTTGTTTTCCTAGCCAAAGGTTAGAAGTTAAATCCTCTGAACTCCAATTGTCTCTTTTTCTGTAAAATAAGCTTCCTAGTCTCTGATCTAGTGACATCACAGAGCTAGAGGCAAATGAGGTAATGACATATGCAGTCAAAAAGTTAAATGCCCCACCAAACTGAGAAATCTTGGCTACAGGGACCACAGATAGAAGAGACTTTCTGGAAATTTCTCCTCATTCTGGATTATAGTAAGGAGTGGCAGGCTATGTTCCTGCCCGGATCCCACAAGTCTAGCTTAGCCCCGGAAATAATAACACACAAATTGTATCCTTTTAAATACTGTCTGGCCCATAAACTCTAGCCTCTTACTGGCTAACTCTCACATCTTGCTTAACCCATTTCTATTCATGTGTGTAGCATCACAAGGTCGTGCCTTACTGGGAAGGATTCTAGCCTGCTTCCATCTCGGAGAGGAGAGCTATGGCGACTGACCTCATTGCCTTCTTCCCAGCATCCCGTTCTGTTTATTCCGCCTACCTAATTTTCTGTCCTATTAAAGGGCCAAGGCAGTTTTTTTATTTAACCAATGAAATCAACACAAAACAGAAGACTCTCCCATATCACTGGATACTCTCAGGTTCTTAGTTTTACTATTTTTCTACACTAGATTTACTACTATGAAGGCGGACAAGCTTCGGCTATTGGGCAATTCAAGGATCGAATTATAGGGTCAACTAATCCAGAGAACGCATCGATCACCATATTGCAGATGCAACCAGCAGACAGTGGAGTTTACATCTGTGATGTCAACAACCCTCCAGATTTTGTCGGCAAAAACCAAGGCATTCTTGCTGTCAGTGTTTTAGGTATGGGCATTCTTTTCATGTGTTTTGTTTTCTTGAAGCAACTAAAGACAGTGAATTCGTCAAAGCACTGGGTTATGGTGTCAGTTATGTCCCTGAGGCTAAATATTCTCCCTGCTCCCTTGACTGCCAGAGACCATTTTATTAATTTAAGATTTATCTTATCAGTAGAGAGTTTTCCAACTTAATCTGTATAGTGATACCTAAAAATTATCATAAAATGTACAGAAACAATAGGATCCCTAGCTTGAAAGGATACAGTGAGACAAACTTTGTCCCACCAAATGATCACCAATGAGCTCTTCCAGGAGGAACTTGTAATTAAAGCCACACTTAATTACAAGAAACAATTGTCAACCTACTTATTCCCTTTTTCAAGCCAACCACTGTTCTTACCAAGAAGTGATTCTTTCAAAGGCAGAAACATCCACTTCGTTTATATTTATTTTTTATTATATTTTGTTTTGTTTTGAGGCAGAGTCTCATGAAACCATAGCTAGCTCTAGCTAGCCTTGAGCTTGGTATGTAACTATTTAATTTGATTTTTTATCCGTGGAGGGGGGGGGCTCACTTTTTAAAAATGCTAATGATATTTTGAAAATGTTACTTGTTAAGGCATTATTGAGAATTAAGTTATGATAAACACGTATTTATTATATGATACTGGACAAGTCACATTTACTTTCAAACTAGACTTGGAAGAGCTTATTTATTCAGGATTTATGGTGTCCCTACTTTGTAAAAGGAAATAAAGGCTTCGTGGTGATGGAGACATGGCTTCTGCCCATAAGGAATACACAGTTTGTTTGCTTTCTAGGGATCCTTCAAACTCCAGAGAACACAGCAGGGCTTGAGTACCTATTTACAGACTCTAAAGTAGAAGGTATTAAAGGGAGGGGAACGGGCTTGAAGCCCTTACCAGCAGCCCGAATGGAGCTGGCCTAGTCATTGCTCCCGTCCGCTTGAGTATATGAATCATTGGAAAGGAAGCAGTAGACCAAGTCAGCTACTAGATAGTTGGTTTAAAGAAGCAACAAATACACATCCACAGTTGTCTTGCTACCTATGTGATTTTAAAAGTCACCAATTGATGCTTACTGTGAGGTCTGCCATCGTATTTACCCTCCTAAGTAAGAGGGAAATGTTACATTGGAGCTAATGTTTAAGAGAGGGTTTTCTCAAATCAGTTGTATTTTATTGTGCTGAGCCTTGTGCTTGGCATTGGAGCGTAGGAATAGATGAACCCATTGCTAGGACAATTTGTGTGACAGTTCATAAGATCAGTCATATGGGGGAAAACTGTGGTAAGAATGCCAAGAACCACGAGACGGAAAATCAGTAAACTTAGGTTCTAGACCTTTTTCTGTTCCTGGTGACCTCATACAATGCAGTCCACTACTCTCTGGCCACTGTAAGATAGATTTTAAGTCTGTCTTCTTTACTGATTTATTATGAGAATCCAATTAGGTGCTGGGGATTAAAGAGCCTTTTAATGTTCAAGTAATTTGAGGGATTAATCGTCTAATGATTTTCTGTTGCCTCTGTGTCTCTGGGGTGATCTGAGCAGAAGCAATTTTCAAGAAAAGCCTTGGAAATAGCCCTGAGATAAGCTAGACAAGAAGGTTAATATTCTTAAATTTGAAGTTCAGAGGATTCCCAGTGAATTTCCACAAGTCAAAGATATCTTAAGCTAGTTTTTTTTTCTTCCCTTTGAGTCTTTGGGTCAGATAAGTCTTGCCATGAGTTTGTCATGATTTTTCTTGAAGCAGTCAGAAACCATAAAATAAAGATACTAAACAATCTATGGGATTTCCTTCCACAGACATACTCAAAAATTCCATTTTCATTAATTCAGAAAAGAACAAGGTTTTCCTATGAGTTTCAACTTTCCAGAAATGAGTGGTAGTAAATTATCTCTAAATTTTCAAAGTCTGTTCACAATTCTCAAGTCCCATTGCACATGAACACCCTGATTGGGCCTGGGACAAGTAGAGATGGGTGGGTCGGAGGGGGCAGTTGTACGGAGAGTTAACTGATACACCGCCGAGGATGGTTCTTCATAGCACTACATTAAAAGAATCTGTTTATTGTAATGAACTCACAAATAAAAATGCCCCACAGGTAGATTATGGTAACCACTCAAACACTTACCCAGGCCCAAGCTCAATGCAACCCAATGATCTTACGAAAAGTTAGAATGGCCATGCTGAAGTCATGGAGCTTTGCTCTTAGGCCTTTCCCCTTTCAATGTCAGTTACGCATTATAAAAAGGAAAATCTATGAGTCAGTTGAAACTAGAAAACCAATTAGCTGTATATTCTCTTTTATGATTCCTGTGTCCTTTTGCCTGCATTCCATCTCTTCTCATCACCTAATAGTACCCTTTCTTGGTCTCCTTTCTAAATGCTATGCTACATCAATGTGTATATTACGCAAAATGTTATACTCTACCCATGATGTATATATGTTTATAGGTAAACAGCTAAGAACGTGGGTATAGTATAGCCATGTATCCTTGAGACATTTCTCACTGAGTATGGCTATCAATCAATCCCGTGTATTTGCTTTACATTCATGCACTCCTGCATCAGAGCTCGGGAACATGCCTCAGTTACTGTTCTAAGCAATGGAAATAGTAAGATGTAAAAAATAGGGTCCCAGCCCTCCAAAAACCCAATCTGGTGAAAGAGACAGATTGCACGAACACTTTCAGTGGGAGGAGAGCTGTGAAGGCACAGAGAAAGCTACAGAAGGGGAACTAGAGAAGGCTTATCAGGGAAAAAGACTTGTGTTGGCCGAGGGAGGATGCCTAAGAACGTGTCAGGTAGAGCAGAGGCTGAAGTGGCAGGGTACATGCAGTTCAGGTGAAGAAAGCAGCCGGGAGCCGAGAAGCAGGTGGTTTGGATGGCCATTCATTTAAGAGACCTCCATTAGTCATGACAACCCCCTAAAATCAATCTCTGAAAAACACCCACATCGACTCTGAATAATTATTATGTGTACATTTGGAATGAGCACCATCTCCATTCTGCAGTTTGGCGCATAAAAATTATTAATTTAGAGTTGCTTTGTGAACACACTGAAGCATTTTCATCTGTCTTCTGGGATGAGCCTTTTCCTTCCACCCAAATCCTGATGAAAGCAATAAAGCCAAAGGATAGATCAATGGCTTTGCCAGTAAAACATAGTAGCTCTTTGGGGGTACTTTAGCTGGATGAAATGTCAAGCTCAATTCAGATTCAGTAGTTTTAGAAGATATATAGATTTGCAGCTTGTCTCAAAATGAGTCAGCTAGTGTTTTGTTAATAATAAAAAAGGAGAAATAGAAGGAGAAAAAGAACAAGAAGCCTAATCTAGATTTGAATCTAGCCTCAGTGAATGAGTGCTAGTTATTCTAGTTTGCTATGTATAATTTAGTCCTGGTGCCTGACTTTTAATGGTGAAATGCCCACATTTTTTCTGTTCAGATTGTTCTGTTCTTATACAGGGGCTATAGCAGTCAGACCATTTTGTAAAGACATTAAGCCTAATCTTAGTTGAATGGAATAGTTAAATGGCCTAGTTTAAGGTTGATAGGGAGAATATTGAAATCTAAATAGAAAAATCCTCTAACTCAAAAGACACCAGTTTTCAAAGGATAGTGGAGCATTTTAAAGAGTTGTGCTTATACCTGTCTTCCTCATGCATACAAGGGTTTGAGTCTGAGATGGCTTATCAGAGCAGAAGCTGGTAGAAGATTGATTTCAGTATCAAAAATTAGTCCAGTCCATAGCCAACAGCAATTCCATGTGCAATGCTTTGTTTTATGATATTTACTTTTGCCTGGCCAGAGGTTAGATCATTTCTTATTCATATTTTATAGATGAGACAACTCGAGGCTCAGTTCAGTTACATAACTTGTCCAAATACCTATAAGGTAAAGTTGCATAGCTCAGGTTCTGTGTGGATCCAGATCTGTGATCACATGTCCCAGGACAATCAATGAGTAGTCTGAAGCATTTAAGTTATAAATTTCATAAATTAGATGCTAGAGGGATGGATTAAGATAAGGAAGAAGAGCTGGGTACAGTATCATATGCCTGTAATTCTAGTACTTGGAAGGTAGAGGCCAGATTCAAGTGCAAACCCAGCAACTAACCAACCAACTAACCAGAGGAACAGAAAACCAAAGGATGGCTATTCATTGGAAAGTACATCCAAAGCTTACAGTCATCACCCGTGTGTGCTATTAGGGACAGACTACGTGGCATAAAGTGAGATTGTGATTCACAGTTACCCAGAGAGCGTCTCCTTGATCCAGGTCTCTGTCCAGGTGTTGTCATAAACAGCTGAAAAACGGCATGTCCCAAACTGCCCCCAGCATCTCTCCTTCCTCCTCATCCCATCCTCTAAAGCTTGTTCTTCTACCTGAATTCTTTCTCTTGGATGGTGGCAGGATCATGGATACAGAATCCGAAGCCTGGGAATCAGCATAGATCCTTACTTTCCTCGGTAGCTAGCTGGTCACTAGCTCCTGTGACTATTTTCTTAATACCTCTTGAATCACCTTTCCCTTGGTCCAGGGACCCTCAGTATCAGAGAGAGCTGTATGGGAAGTACTAGAAAGAGCATCATTACTACCTTTCTCAAACTCCTTCTGTGGTCTCCCTGTTCCCCGTGCAAAACATGTGTAATACAGCGCCCCCCCCCCCCCACCGCGAGCCCCAGTGTTCTGTTAGTTCATCTCTCTCCACCGTTAGCTCCACTTCGGCAGTGCCTAGTCCAGTACTGGATAGAGAGACGGCACCTAGCTAAATGCTTGCCAAGTTGCAGAAAAAAAATCGAGACTGTAACATCATATAGCACCAATGCCAAGTGGGCTCCTCTGCTGAGGAGGACTCGGGCAAATTCAAGCCTTCCAGAGAGTTTGGGTCACCTATAGATGAATAAATGAAAAACTGCCTTAGCCTCACAAAGGAACAGAAAAAAAAGGAAGTATTAGTGGACTATTTTAAAAGGAATTTCTAGAAAGGTTTAATCTCCAAGTATTTAAGGGCTCTGTTTTCATTTAAGATGGCTTTTAAAGCACAAGCTATGTTTCTACTCAGAGTTCAGTTACATTTGCCTGTTTTAATAAAGGCATATTTTAGAATCCAATGAGGAAGTGTATGGTTATAAATCAGGGGACAAGGCAGACAGAAGAGACACTATTTGAATCTTAATGGCCTCCTGACTAGATGGTCGCCGTAGCGTAGCTGAAGTGCTCTGCTCCCATCTGGTGGTACAAGCAGAAAACTGTCCAGAGCAAGGTTTCTAAGAATAGACTAAATAAGCAAATGCCCGTATAATCTGTACAGTGAAAGTGAGAAAGTGGCTGCCAATGTCACAAAACTGTCAGTTTCTTACAGGAAGCTCACTTTTTGTCTTTGCCTTACAGTCAAACCTTCCAAGCCCTTTTGTACCATCCAAGGAAGACCAGAAGCAGGCCACCCAATCTCCTTGTCTTGCCTTTCTGCTGTTGGAACACCATCCCCTGCGTATTACTGGTATAAGATTGAGGGGAACACCATCGTGCCAGTAAAAGAAAGCTTCGGTGAGTATCGCCTTTCCTAACTTCCGCTGGATGTGCTCCCCGATGCTTGCCTGAGGTCCTCAACTGTTTCTTCCCTTGATGTCAGTGTGTGCATGTGTCTGGAGCAGACGTGTGCTTAACATGATACCTGCCTGCTAATATGAGGATTGTGGTGTGTCTGTTTCTCGGAGTCTAGAATTCGGCTGAGAGGTGGTGAATGCGGAGGGCCTTCGCTGGGCTGCTTGTAGAGCATTGCCAGAGACCTAGGTGGAGCCTATTCATCTCAAGAGAGGCCGCTGTGGGCGGGCATTAAACAGCGTACACTAACATGACAAGAGATCTTAAAAATTCCGTGTTCTTGTTTTGACAGACTCGGCCACTGGAGTTTTGGTTATCGGAAATCTGACAAATTTTAAGCAAGGCTATTATCAGTGCACTGCCGTCAACAGTCTCGGCAATAGTTCCTGTGAAATTGACTTAACCTCTTCGCGTGAGTTGGCTCTATGGCTTTCATACTTTATCCTTCAGTTAAGTAGTCTGGGCCTGCCCATTGAACAGATTAATTAGGTTCTCTCCTTAGTCCTCCTTGCCTCTCTGGAGGTGTCTGTGCTTTATTGGTAAGTTGATAATGAATGGCCATCCAGGTCTCTCATTTCTACATAGTAATATGTTCCCTAAATTCTTTTTTTTCTTTTTTTTAATTAATTTATTTATTTATTAAAGATTTCTGTCTCTTCCCCACCACCGCCTCCCCTTTCCCTCCCCCTCCCCCAATCAAGTCCCCTCCCTTGTCAGCCCAAAAAGCAATCAGTTCCCTAAATTCTTCACCGGGTAGTTTATTTAAGGATCCTGCAATCATTAGAAAGTAGGTATTACTCTTGGACAAATAAAAAACAGCAGTGTCATTAGCAGTCTGGGATGCTCTTTCTTTTGCAGTTGATAATTCCAGCTAGTCCCTTAGCTATCCTTTTCAAATATATGCCTCACAGACTTCCTGCTTCTTGACTGCCTTATTAAGACTGGCCTCTAGAATACAGGGAAACCCTCCAAGATAAGGCACAGGCAGGACTTTCTGAGCAGGTTTTTGGTAGATCAGAAAAATAATAGCGAGAACTGATAAATAAGCTTGTTCTTGCGTGAAATTTAAAAGCTTTTGCACAGCAAAGGAAACAAGAGACTGAATGAAGAGGCAGCCTAGAGAACGGAAGGAAATCCTCTACCGCCATTTAGCCAACAGAGGGTTGACACTTGGAATAGATGAGGAGCAAAATAATTAAACACGAATAATCCGGTCAATAAATAAGCAGATGTTTTGTAAGACAGGTCTCAGAAGAATTACAGATAGACAACAAATAGATGAAAAAAAATTCTGTGTTTTTCACCATCATGGAAATGCTATCAGAGTTATGGTGAGCTTCCATTTCCCCCCAGTCTTATGACTATCATCAAGAGCTCAGACAACAAACGTGGACGAGGATATGCAGGAAAAGGAACCCTTACATGCTGATGGTGGGGATGTGAATTAAAGCAACCACAATGGAAGTCAGTCTGAAGCTTCCTCAAAAATCTAAAAATAGAATTACCAGCTGTACCACTTTTGGGTCTATAACCAAAAGAATTCAAGTCAGCATGCCGCCACAGAGAAAGCTGGGTAAGCTTGTTTATTTCCATGCCACAACACCCATGTTATAGACTCACAGATTGTCATCGCCTGATGGACACTCCAGTTCACTAGCATTATATGGTTTGCAGGAAATGAAAATTACCATAGTGAGTGACGTAAGCCAGATGCAGAAAGAGAAATATCATGTTTTCTTTCGTAGGCAGGATCTAGATTTTTAAGAAGACATGGAAGTAGAGGGGGGCTGTTAGGGAAGACAAAGGGGGACCAGTGGGAGGGGAGTGGAAGTGGAACGAGAGACAGTAACAGGGATGTGGACATGATCTAAGTAACATGTATACATCCAGGAAAACATATTTATACCTATAATGCAATATCTACATTCCAATAAGAAATAAAACCCAAAAGTTTAAAGGCAAAAATCTGCCTATAGTAACCAGACAGCCCTATCTACAATCACAATACCTGATGAGTACGATTGTTATTATTTGTATTAAATTGTTTCCCATACTATACTTGCTACACGAGCAACACCTCAGTCTTCCAGTTGAAAGGCACTTACTTGCTCTCTGAGATTCATAGTTAAAGAGCCTTGAAACTGATAGACTAGGTCAATCCTGGGACAAGTCCTCACGAGGGATGTCTCCCGAACCTCTTAGGGCTCGATTGAGCACTTAGAGCCTTGCCATCTGCCCCCCACTCTCATTACTTTCAGCTCTTTCCTCTGGCCTTTCTCCTGAGACCTGTCTGTACAGGCATGGTTCTCTGTTGTCTTCCTTTACTCCTCACTCAATTGTTGCCCACCCTTCTAGAGACAGACACACATGGCGGATGTCCAGTCGTGTAAGACTAGTACCCGAGTCTTCTTTCCAGTGATCTCCAGCACTCTCCTGGCTTTCCTTCTTCCCTCTCCTCTCCCTTCTTGCTTCCTTTCCTTTCTTTGCCCTCCTGTCCTTATCTTCTTCCTACATCACCTATTGGCTATCTACTATGGACCATCATAGGTGATGCAGAGACCGACATTAAGAAGAAAGGGCTTTCACTCAAGGAGCTCTCCATTCAGCTAGAGGGCTGAGCAAAGACTGTATTGCTAAACGCTACCGTATAGGTCCATACAGGGATAGACACTTATGGTTACAGCTCTGGAGCAGCTGCGCTGACCAAGTACTGTTTGAGCTGGTATTTGAAGGTACCACCAAAGGCTATTGTTTCTGTAAAATTGGTAGGCTGGGTGGAGAACAAAGGCAGAGCAGCAGCTGTAGAAAGATTAATGGCGAAGGAACACGAGGAAGAGCCACAGAAAAGATCACTGGGAGACGGAACCATAATAAATGATTATTTCCTCCCGATGTCAAAACTAGTGAGAATGTATTAAAACACTAAGCAAAGCCCCCGAATGAGGCAGTTAGTGACCTTAGGGAAAGCATTTTAAAATGCTGAACAACACAGAATCAGAGGATGGATGTTTCTGGTGTGAACAATATTTAATTTTTATAAACGTAACGTTTTATTAAAATAGTATTATAATTGTATTAGGAGATTGTGGTGGGAGATGAGGAGTGCTTTGAAATTCAGGAGGGAATAATGAACATTGGGAAAAGGGAGGCCATCTAAGAGCAAGTATAATAGAAGTCTGGAGGCAAGAGCAGTTTTGGATCATCCCACCAGTGGCTGGGGTGGGTCAAGAGAACACTGCTTTGTTAAAAGTTTAGAACTGTTTAATTGTTAAAGTTATTTACTTTAACAATTAAGATATTAGTTTTGTTTAGTTTAATTTTTTTAAATTGTAATTTGTTTATTTTTTAAATTTTATTTTACATTCTATCTATAGTTCTTCCCCCTACCCCTCTTCCCGCCCCTACCTCCCCCTCCCCAGCTGACCCTCCATCCATTCCTCCCCACAGTTAAGGGCTCCCATGGTTAGTCAACAAAGTCTGGCACATTAAGTTGGGGCAGGACCAAGCCTCTCCCTCCTGCATTAGGGTTGAGCATGGCATCCCACCATAGGGAAGGACTCCAATAAGCTGGCTCATACACCAGGGATAGATCCTGGACCTACTGCCAGGTGCCCCTCAGATAGTCCAAGCTTCACCACTGTCTCCCACATACGGAGGGCCTAGTTTAGTCTCATGGAGGTTCCACAGCTGTCGGTCTAGAGTTCATGAGTTTCCACGAGCTTGCCTCCGCTGCCTCTGTAGATTTCCCCCTCAGGATCTTGACTTCCCTTGCTCATATATACCCTCTTCTCTCTCTTTGACTGGATTCCTGGAGCTTGTCCTGGGACTTCGTTGTGGCTCTCTGCATCTGGTTCTGTCAGCTGCTGGATGATGGCTCCATGATGATAGTTGGGTTACTCACCAATCTGATTGTTTCATACATTTATATAATGACTTTTAGTCATTTTCAGTCCCCATCCCCCCTCACTTGCCTCTCACACTAGCTCCCATTTTCTCAACAAGTCCCCTCCACCTTTCATGTCTTCTTTTTCGTAGCCTACTAAATTTAATTAGAGTTTTTTGCCTAAAGCATTGGTGAGAGAATATTTACTGGAGCGAGGCCAGTTTATCAGTGGATATACCACTGAAGAAAATGGCATTCCCTCCTCCAACATCTGTTGATTGCCGGTAGTCCACCACAGAGGGGGTCCTTCACTCACTCACGATGAAATGTTCAAGGGCTCCGTCCTGTGCAGACAGCCACAGCCTTTGTGATTTCGTGAGTACAGCAGCTGCATCACACCCAGATGTCTTTCTGCTGCCCATCCTCCGGCTTACACTCTTTCCATCCCCTCTTCTGCAGGGCTCCCCCAGTCTTGCTGATATAGCTGTGCTGTCCCATTGAGGGTTTTGTGAGACAAGGTCTTGCCATGTATATGGCCCAGGCTCTCTGGAAACTCAGGATTTTTCTGCCTCGGCCTTTTGTGCCCAGCTACATGGATTTCTTCCATCATAAGAAGATGAGGAACTTATTATGCAAACCTAGTTTTTCATTTCAAAATATAAACAGTTGATCCTTGTTTAAGGGGAAATAGATGGGTATGGGCTGGCTTATGACCCAGACATGTTCTGTCAGGGACGACATGTCTGGGCTTGGAGGCCTGGTGCTCAGCTGGAATGTCTCGCACTCATTCAATTTTTCCATAGACTGATGTAATAAACCAGATGCCTGTTTATCCAAATGGCCATGTCCTTTTGCTCATAGAGTTCATGAGCAGGGAGTGTATGGGGAAGCTTTTTTATTTTATTTCACTTAGGCCTTAGGAAAGCTGATGAAATGTCCTTGTCTCCAACAGAGCATGTTTCTGGTTACCAGATTGCCATGACAATGTCTCTGACCACATAAAGGCACGCTGAAAACTCTATTCCCTAAATATGGATTTAAAAACAAGCTTGCCTGCCAAGTGGCCACAGTTTTCTTCACTGGTGCGCATGTCAATGTTAAGCTGCACAGTCAAGGACCTCAACTCGCAGAATTCTGGGAATTTCTGTTCCGTCCACCTGTATCTGTCACTTTCTTGCATTGTGAGCCTTCCAGATCATTTTTCATCAGTCTCAAATACATATATATATATAAGACGAAAATGTGTTTGGTTTTACCAACTGCCTGTCTGTGTCCTTCAGATCCAGAAGTCGGTATCATCATTGGGGCCTTGATCGGCGCCCTGATAGGCGCTGCTGCCATCATCTGTGTGGTGTACTTTGCACGGAACAAAGTTAAGTCAAAGCAAAGGAAGAGGAACTTAAACCTGAGCACGGAACTTGAGTAAGCCCTTATATCAACTAATTTAATCATCACAAAAGTCCTTTTAGGTCAGAGAAAAACCATTTTAAGATATCGTAACATATTTATCTTTACACCAACACAGCCATAAACATAATTGTGGCTATTTTAATGTAACAGGAGACCTCCGAAGGCAAAAGTGCATAGGGTCCAGGAAAATCAGAATTTGGTTGGCCCAAGGCCTGTGCTTTTAGCTACACTGCAACGTTTATCCACCTGCTCACCTTTCCCTCTTCTTTTTAAATTTTTTTATATTTTTGAGACTATAATTACAGCATTTTCTCCTTCCCTTCCTTCCCTGCAAATCCTCCCATATACTCCCCCCTGCTCTCTTTCAAATTCATTGCCTTTTTTCATTGTCATTGTGTGTATACAGGTATATGTATATATACTAAAGACAACCTGCTCAGTTTGGATAAAGTTACCTGTGTGCATGTTTTCATGACTGGCCATTTGCTATTGGATAAGCAATTGGTGTGTCTTTCCCTGGATTTACTTTCGTTGATTTAACTTAATTGATTTAATTAATTTAACCTAATTGATTCCACAAGTATGTTTTGTATACCAATTAGGAAGCCTAAGTCTTTTTTTTTAATTTATTTATTAAAGATTTCTGTCTCTTCCCCACCGCCGCCTCTCCTTTCCCTCCTCCTCCCCCAATCAAGTCCCCCTCCCTCGTCAGCCCAAAGAGCAATCAGGGTTCCCTGCCCTGTGGGAACTCCAAGGACCACCCACCTCCATCCAGGTCTAGTAAGGTGAGCATCCACGAAACTGCCTAGGCTCCCACGAAACCAATAGGTACAGTAGGATCAAAAACCCATTGCCATTGTTCTTGAGGTCTCATTAGTCCTCATTGTCCACTATGTTCAGCGAGACCGGTTTTAACCCAGGCTTTTTCAGACCCAGGCCAGCTGGCCTTGGTGAGTTCACGATAGAACTTGTCTCAGTGTATGGGTGCACCCCTCGCGGTCCTGAGTTCCTTGCTTGTGCTCGCTCTCCTTCTGCTCCTGATTTGGACCTTGAGATTTCAGTCCGGTGCTCCATTGTGGGTCTCTGTCTCTGTCTCCTTTCATCGCCTGATGAAGGTTAATATTCAGGAGGAAGCCTATATGATTTTCTTTGGGTTCTCCTTCTTATTTAGCTTCTCTAAGAACCCGAATTATATGCTCAATGTCCTTTATTTATGGCTAGAAACCAAATATGAGTGAGTACATCCCATGTTCCTCTTTTTGGGTCTGCCTTACCTCACTCAGGATAGTGTTTTCTATTTCCATCCATTTGCCTGCAAACTTCAAGAAGTCCTTGTTTTTTACTGCTGAGTAGTACTCTAATATGTATATATTCCATACTTTCTTCATCCATTCTTCAATTGAAGGGCATCTAGGTTGTTTCCAGGTTCTGGCTATTACAAACAATGCTGCAATAACATAGTAGAGCATATATTTTGTTGTGTGATAAGGCCTCTCTTGGGTATATTCCCAAGAGTGGTATTGCTGAGAAACCTCCACACTGCTTTCCAGAGTGGTTGCACAAGTTTGCATTCCCACCAGCAATGGATGAGTGTACCCCTTTCTCCACAACCTCTCCAGCAAAGGCTATCATTGGTGTTTTTGATTTTAGCCATTCTGACAGGTGTAAGATGGTATCTTAAAGTTGTCTTGATTTGCATTTCCCTGATCGCTAAGGAAGTTGAGCATGGCCTTAAGTGTCTTTTGGCCATTTGAACTTCTTCTGTTGAGAGATCTCTGTTCAACTCAGTGCCACATTTTATAATTGGGTTGATTAGCCTTTTACGGTCTAGTTTCTTGAATTCTTTATATATTTTGGAGATCAGACCTTTGTCAGTTGCGGGGTTGGTGAAGATCTTCTCCCAGTCAGTGGGTTGCCTTTCTGTCTTAGCAACAGTGTCCTTTGCTTTACAGAAGCTTCTCAGTCTCAGGAGGTCCCATTTATTCAATGAGGCCCTTACTGTCTGTGCTGCTGAGGTTATACGTAGGAAGTGGTCTCCTGTGCCCACGTGTTGTAGACTACTTCCCACTTTCTCTTCAATCAGGTTCAGTGTGTTTGGACTGATATTGAGGTCTTTAATCCACTTGGACTTGAGTTTTGTGCATGGTGATAGATATGGGTCTATTTTCATTCTTCTACAGATTGACATCCAGTTTTGCCAGCACAATTTGTTGAAGATGCTCTCTTTTTTCCATTGTATACTTTTAGCTCCTTTATCGAAAATCAGGTGTTCATAGGTTTGTGGGTTAAAGTCAGGGTCTTCTATTCGATTCCATTGGTCGACTTCTCTGTTTTTATGCCAATACCAAGCTGTTTTCAATACTGTAGCTCTGTAATAGAGTTTGACGTCAGGGATGGTAATGCCTCCAGACGTTCCTTTATTGTATAAGATTGTTTTGTCTATCCTGGGTTTTTTGTTTTTCCATATAAAGTTGATTATTGTCTTCTCCAGATCTGTGAAGAATTTTGATGGGATTTTGATGGGGATTGCATTGAATCTATAGATTGCTTTTGGTAGAATTGCCATTTTTACTATGTTGATCCTCCCAATCTAAGAGCAAGGGAGATCCTTCCATTTTCTGGTGTCCTCTTCTATTTCTTTCTTCAAAGACTTAAAGTTCTTGTCAAATAGATCTTTTACTTCCTTGGTCAGGGTTACCCCAAGATATTTTATGCTCTTTGTGGCTATCGTGAAAGGTGATGCTTCTGTGATTTCCCTCTCTGTTTCCTTATCCTTAGTGTATAGGAAGGCAACTGATTTTTTGGAGTTGATCTTGTATCCAGCCACGCTACTAAAGGTGTTTATCAGCTGTAGGAGTTCTTTGGTAGAGTTTTTGGGGTCGCTTATGTATACTATCATATCTAAGTCTTAAACTAACAAGTTGTAGACACAGATGCAACTGAACCATGGATTTGACCCTCAACCACTTTCAGACTCTCTCAGTTGTCCACATTTTAAATGCTGGTGTGTCTTTCTTGGACTTTCATATTGTTGAAATTTAATCTTTCTGAACTCCAAAATGGACACATGTGGTCTGACAGCAAGTCAAAACATCAGGACAAACAGATGGCCTAAACTAGTGGGTAGCGACCCCTTTGAGGGTTGCATGTCCGATATTTACATTATGATTCATGGCAGTAGCAAAATTATAGTTATGAAGTAGCAACGAAAATAATTTCATGGTTGGGGGGCAGGGTGTAACCACAACACAAGGAACTGTATTACAGGGTCACAGTATCAGGAAGGTTGAAAGCCACTGGTCTAGGACCTATTTGTCACTAAGGCTATAGTTTTTCAAGTTCAAAGTTCCCTAAGGTTTTTCTGGGGATTTTTTTTTTTTCCTTACAGGCCAATGACAAAGGCAAGCCATTCCCAAGACAATGAAGTCATTCCATCTGAAGAGATCCAGCTAGAAGCAACTCATCCATCTTCCATTCATGGCGCCCAGTCCACTGAACCTCCTACTGCCATCTCAGGGCCAGATTACGAGCCTGACCCCCAGCTTGAAACCACCACACAGCCTGACCCTGAACCAGAGCCTATTCCAGTGCCCAAGATGGAGATTCAGTTGGAACCGGAGCTGGAGCCAGAGACAGAGCCTGAGTCTGAGCCTGAGCCTGAGCCTCAGCCTCAGCCTGGAATTATAGTTGAGCCCCTGCGCGAGGAGGGAAAGGATTCAGTTCAGGCATAGGCGTACAGAGGCGCGGCACTAAGTACGGCAGTTCTCACTTACGAACCCATTCCTGGCCTTTAATGTTTGGTGAACTTAACCAGTCCCCAGTTTGTCCTTCCATCGTGGACAACCCTCATCTAACAACATGCTCATACTTACCATTAATTCAAAATAAATAAACCAAGGCAACTACTAAAGAAATGCAAAGGTTTCTTTGTTTCTTGCCCATTTCTATTATGGGGTAAATCACAGGAGAAGAGATTGGCCTATAATAGTCAATCACTACTGGCCCAAATTTCTGGTGACTAGGTAGATTGTCACTATTGGTGGTTTTAAATAGTCTCGTACTATTTAAAATAGTTGATATTTATTCCCCATTTTTAAGATCACAGATCACCTTGTGAGTCTAGGAAGACTATGGATCCCTAGCCTTTGAAAATGCTTATGCACATGTCACATACAGTTGATTTATGTTTTTAATATAGTATTTTTATTACTTGGAGATTTCATAGAATATGAAATATATTTTGATAATATTAACTCCCTTCCCCCAAATGCTTCCCAGATTCATCCTCATCTCCACTCTCCTCTAAAAAATAAGCCATGTCAGCTGGTGGTGGCACATGTCTTTAATCCAAGAACAGGGAAACAGAGATGATTGAGAGGGGGCGGGAATACGAGGATGATTGACAGGGGCGGGACGTAGAGATGATTGCCAGGGGGCGGGACATAGTTGATTGACAGGGGGCTGGAATACGAGGATGATTGACAGGGGGCAGGAACACAGGATGATTGACAGGGGGCGGGAACAGGTATGATTGACGGGGCGGGACATAGAGATGATCAACAGGGGGCGGGACATGGAGTTGATTGACAGGGGGCGGGAACACAGGATGATTGACTGGCTCAATGATGTCACCTGTAAATGGCCACAAATGGCTCCAGCGTGACCACGCCTACTGTGCCTCCCTGTGTGTGAAGCTGATTGAGGTGGGCAGGGCCTGTGTCCCAGGGAATGATGGGATCAGCACTACAGAGGCAGGTGAATCTCTGTGAGTTTGAGGCCAGCCTGATATACAAGAACTAGTCCCAGGGAAGCCAGGAACCAGGGTTTATATAAATAAACCCTGTCTCAAAAAAAAAAAAAAAAAAAAAAAAGATGGGTGGATGGATGTATGTGTGTGTCTGTGTGTGTGAGAGAGAGAGAGAGACAGACAGAGAGAAAGAGGGGGGGAGATAACCCACTAAGTTTGTGTTGCCTGTATACTCCTGGGTGTGGGACCATCTTTTTTTGGGGGGGGGTAGAGATTTTAATATCTTAAATCAGAGTGGGCCCGCCTTTCACTGCCAGGCCCATTCTGGGGCTTCCTATCTTCGTATTGCCTGGAAGGCTGCACATACGTAAAGTGTCAGGTTTATACACCCTGGCCCAGAGACAGTCTAGGATGGGAAAGGGGAGGTAGGGCAAGAAACATCCTTTCTCCCTGGCACTGTGGGCTCACCCTGTCCCAGGAGTAGGCAGAATGGATTATGTGGGAAATATCCCTAAGTCCCAGCTTTCAGGACTTGAGCCCTTTGAGTCTGGTGGAGTGAGTGATCCAGTCTGTGGGACACTTGGTCTGTCTCCTTTTGAAAGCCCTGGAAAGGTGGGAGGTAAGAAGTGGAGGGAGACAGGTCTCTGCTAGAAGAACTTGACTCCTCAGCCATCACTGACAGTGATAATCTCAGCCTTGTGCTCCTGCTGTAGGGCCTGCAGAGCATGAAATAGGGTCGCCTCATCCAGGCCATGGAACTCTTCGTCCTCTTCGTCCCCACTGGTCAGTTCATACAGGGTAAACACAGTTCTGGCCGCTCCTGGAAACCCATTGATAAATGAATTTTCCCCATTCTTCTGGCCTCCGCCACATGATCGGGAAGCTAGACTTATTCTTTTTTTTTTTTTTTTTTTTTTGGTTTTGGTTTTTCGAGACAGGGTTTCTCTGTGGTTTTGGAGCCTGTCCTGGAACTAGCTCTGTAGATCAGGCTGGTCTCGAACTCACAGAGATCCGCCTGCCTCTGCCTCCCGAGTGCTGGGATTAAAGGCGTGTGCCACCATCGCCCGGCGCTAGATTTATTCATATCCAACCACTCGAGGTTCCCTTTCTTTCTTAGCTCCTCTGGTCAATCTGGATTGACTCTACAGGAAGTTTCCTCTGTAGCTTGACGTTGTTGAGGAGTGGGCTCTCCTGGGCATGACGGTGATGGAAGCAGTGTTGTAATTAATAGGTTCTCTGTGATTATTCAGATCTGGGAAGCCGGGAATGAAAGAGCAGTCTCTGCTTACAGATAATATTATAATTTTTTCTCATTCCTTATTAGTTCTTTTGAGAATTTCATACAATTCATATCCACCCCCCTCCCTGATGCACCCATCCTTGTGTGCCCATGTACTGTAGGGTATATGGCCTTCCGCTGGAGCATGGTTAACCTACCAGAATCACACACTTAAGGAAAACTGACTCTCCCAGCAGCTAGCAGTGACTAGCTCCTGAGCTGGGGGTAGGATATGTTCCTCCCCTCTCAATGCTAGAATTTTGTCTGGCTTGAGCTTGTACAGGTCTTGTGCATGCTCTCCCAACCCAATGAGTTTCCATGTGGAACTGTTCAGCTGTGTTGGAAAAACACGATTTCTTTGTACTCATCCACTGCCTCTGGCTCTTTCTCGCTTTCTTTCTCTTCTACGATTCCTGAGCTTTAAGGATGAGTATTCCAAAGTCTCTTTTACTAACTGCAGCTTGGCCAGTTCTGAGTTCCAAGTTAACTGCCATCTACTGCAAAAAGAAGTTTCTCTGGTAAGGGATGATGTTGTCCTAATCTATAGGTATAATGATAAATCATTAGGATTCTTTTAATACTGCACTGAAGCTAAAATTCCTTCCCATAGGGAGATGTAAGCACCTAGCCCTTCTAAGGTCCCAGTGACAAAGTGGGTGCAATTCCCCCAAACTTTTACTAACAGGTGCAGGCAGTCCTCCTCAGTTGGTCACAGGGCCTCCTCATGGCTGCATAGAACCCCCAATCTAGTCTTCCTTGGCCTCTCCCAGGGCACAGATATAGTTGTCAAATAACAGGGAGGAGTGGCATATAACTCATCAAGCCCTTCCAAAATAGTCTTTTGCAAAGGGTACAGGTGAACTCCCAAGATGTCAGTTGCTTGGCACGAATAACAGTCATTTATGACATAAGCCCTTTGAGCAGAGTAATAGTAGTAGGTTCTTCTCTAGAGCATATGACCTGTCAAACTGTGATAGTGCCAGTCATGTATTTTAACTTGCGGAGTGGGACCAATCAGAAAGCAGCTGGCTACTCCCATGACATTCATGCTGATATGTTGATATTGTAGCTCTCAGGATTCAGAGCTAGGTAAAATTGATGCTAACTTTTCTTCTCTAGTAGTGTGCACAGTACGTGCCCAGCATCATATAAAGCTAGTATAGGTATGAAGTTTCCAGGTGAGGATCAGCTTGATCTCTTCATGTTCCAACTCAAATATGTAGTATCTTCAGCAACAGGGTTTTAATGTCAAGTTCTGGAGTGTAGCCCAGAGCAAGAGCAATAGCTTGTAGTGTTTAGGCTTCTATGGGAACTCACTGCTCAACAATTCATAAGCAGGTAGCTCATGCCTGGCACAAGGCTTCTTTCTGATTTAGCAGCCCTCTTCTCCCCTGCCAAGGAGGGAAAACACTAAGTACCTTTCGAAAAGTCATATGGAAAAATACTGCTGGAGTCTTCCTAAAATACATACATACAAATGTAAATAAAATATAAATAATATAAAATAAAATACAAGCCAAGTGGTGGTGGCACATGCCTTTAATCCCAGCACTCAGGAGGCAGAAGCAGGTGGATCTCTGTGAGTTCAAGGCCAGTCTGATCTACAAGAGCTAGTTCCAGGACAGGCTCCAGTTA